>NC_060952.1:61374576-61396643 GCF_022045245.1 Lucilia cuprina | reverse complement strand
GTCTCACCTCTAATGGCTGACTTGCATGTATTGCAATCAGTCATTGCTGGGCTGTTTTTAAATTAGTATTTTATCCAAAATTTGATTTATTTTCAATAAACTTGATTATTCACTGTTAGGTATATAAATAATATATATTTTAATAGTCTTTTTCCTATTTTTTACACCTTATTATATATTTTTATTATTTCAATCAGAGTTCTTCGTTTTTGCTTCTTATCGTTTTCGCTTTCATGAATATATATTTAGAAAATAATGTTTAAATTTTCTTAAAAATAATACAAATGTACTTTTATAGAGCTAAAATTATTTAATAATTGATTATGAAATCAAATTGCAACTTAAATTGTAACTTAAAAAGTATTAATAATACTAATAAATAATAATAATAATAATAACCAGCTGAAACATCGTTTAAAGACAAAAGTTATGACAGAATCATTTAATTTAGTAATAAGAGCTTTGGGGGCATCCATATTGATAAGTTTTAATTTCTTAATCATTTTCTTCGAGCGAAGTTTTCTAAAATGCAGTTTGTGGCAAGCTGGGTATAAATTTTCATTGAGGTAGATACGGGTAGTGATAGTTGAACCTTCAAAAATATCGTTTAGTTGAATTGGTTTAGATTTAATAATTAATTTAATTTAATAATTTTTATTTAATTTTGGATTTTGAGTAAAAAATCTACCTAACTGTAAAATTTCATTAAAAAATATTCATAAATAAAATTTTTATTGCAATTTAAAAAATTTGTATCTTCGCAAAAACTAAATAACAAACATTTTTTATCTTTTTTAAAAAAAAGTATTCCGCGAATTTTTTAATTTTCAACATCTTTTAGAAAATTTACCTAGCACTATTAATTTCATCCATAAGGTTAACCCTTAAATTTGTTACACATATTGATGAAAATAATAGTACTAGGTAAATTTTCTAAAAGATGTTGAAAATTAAAAAATTCGCGGAATACTTTTTTTCGAGCGAAGTTTTCTAAAATGCAGTTTGTGGCAAGCTGGGGATAAATTTTCATTGAGGTAGATACGGGTAGTGATAGTTGAACCTTCAATAATATCGTTTAGTTGAATTGGTTTAGATTTAATAATTAATTTAATTTAATAATTAATTTAATTAATGCAGCATTATTTTAAATCTAAACCAGTTCCGTAGTACCGTACGGGTAGTGATAGATGAACCTTCAATAATATCGTTTAGTTGAACTGGTTTAGATTTAAAATAATGCTGCATTAACTTTAAGTGCAGCATTATTTTAAATTAATTATTAAATTAAATTAATTATTAAATCTAAACCAATTCAACTAAACGATATTTTTGAAGGTTCAACTATCACTACCCGTATCTACCTCAAAGAAAATATATCCCCAGCTTGCCACAAACTGCATTTTAGAAAACTTCGCTCGAAGAAAATGATTAAGAAATTAAAACTTATCAATATGGATGCCTCCAAAGCTCTTATTACTAAATTAAATGATTCTGTCATAACTTTGGACTTTAAACGATGTTCCAGCTGGTTATTATTATTATTATTATTATTATTATTATTATTATTATTATTATTATTTATTAGTATTATTAATACTTTTTAAGTTAGAATTTAAGTTGTAATTTGATTTCATAATCAATCATTAAATTAATTTTAGCTCTATAAAAGTACATTTGTATTATTTTTAAGAAAATTTAAACATTCTTTTCTAAATATATATTCATGAAAGCGAAAACGATAAGAAGCAAAAACGAAGAACTCTGATTGAAATAAGAAAAATATATAATAAGGTGTAAAAAAATAGAAAAAAGACTATTAAAATATATATTATTTATATACCTAACCTAACCTATATACCTATACCTAGTAATCAAGTTTATTGAAAATAAATCAAATTTTGAATAAAAACTAATTTAAAAACAGCCCAGCAATGACTGATTGTAATACATGCAAGTCAGCCATTAGAGGTGAGACAGGCATTAAATGCAGTAGTGTGTGTGATAAAATATATCTCTGTACAAAAAAAATGTTCAGGAGTGGATCAATACTCAATGGGAATGCTAGAGGCAAATAATTTTATAAGGTTCATTTGGGAGGATTGCATGCAATACATGAGGAATGTTTATCTTGTTTTAGGAGAGATACAAGACGGAGTAAGGATAAACAAACAAAATCTAAAAGAATATAAAAGAGAATTTGAGACATCACTAAAACAAAATGAAAACGAAATTAAACAACTATTGCAAGCTATTGAAAAACGGTACGAAGAGAGACTTAAAATAATAGATAAAACACAAAAATCATGTGAAAAAACGTTGAAGAAATAAAAAACTTTACGGCACAATAAAAAATCAAGAAAATAAAAACCAAGAAGTATGTAACAATATAGAACAATCAAACCTCAAAATGTGTAATGAAATAAAAAAAGCTTTAAAAGAAACAAGTGTCAAACAAAACAAACTATCATTATCAGATGCATTAAAGAATAATATGGTGTTGCCAGAAGTTAAAAATAAAAAGGTAGACCCTGTAAACTTTAAAATTAAAAATATTGAAAATAAAAGAATTGATGCCTTAGTGATACAAAGTGAAAACACAAATGAACGAGAAAAAATAAAAATTGCAATTGAAAATGAAATGAGTGAGGAATATGAAATTAAAGTACCAAATGAAATCGAAAAGTCAATTGTTGTTACGGATATGAGTTTCAAATACGAAAATAATGACTTATTGAAAAAATGAAGAAACAAAATCAAATTCTAGAAGGAAGCAAAATGGAAATTATAAATATATACGAAATTAAGAGGAATAATAGAAAAATATTTAATGCTAAAATAAAAGTAGATAATGAAACATACCTAAAAATACTATCGCACAGTGGGGCAGAATGGAAATTTTTTGGAAATAAATCTGGTGTTTCTAAACGGCTGATCCGATCGGGATAAAATTTGGCGTGAGCGTAGCCAAGGAGTATTCGAGTTTAAGTTTTGAAGATGAACTCCGCAGATGCCCAGGGATGGAGCTGTGGCGGCTCAAAGTAGGGTACCTACGACATGTAAAATTTTTAAACTCGTGCCATTTTTTTGTTTTTCACCCAAATACAAAGATATTTTCTGAAAGCGCTCGACGAGATCTTGAAAAAACATGCTTGGACATACTACTTATCTTTTATAATATCCGAGTTATAGGCATTTAAAAATTTAGTGATACAAAATTTACCATACCTTGGTCCGCCTTTTTTTGAATACCGGGCGTAATTTTGGACCAAATGGACTCAATTTATCTTGTTAGTTAGACAACAAAATTTGCAATAATATACAAAAAATTTCAGATCAATATCATTTACAGATCCAAAAATATACGTTTTTTAATTTAAAAATTCAAAAAATTTTATATTTTTGCCGTTTTTTTGCCCAAAATGTGTCTTAACTCTTTTATTAATAAAATAAAATTTTCTTTAAGAACATATAACAATTTTATAGTTTTCTAAAAGGTATCTTTACGCAGAACGCTTTGGCGTAAAAAACTTGTCCTATTTTTTAAATGTTGCCACTGCGTCCTTCCGAATATGACCTATTTTTTTATCAAAACTTCAACTTTGGGCGACATGTTCTAAAATCCCAAAGCTGGCATCAGAAAACTGAAGGCAGTTTTGGAAACCTCAATATGTTTTCTATTTACTCCAAAAGTATTTTCCCAACCCTGAAATAAATGTGGACCCTATGGGCAAAAATGTAAAAAATCCCATTTTTGGGATTTTCATTCCTATTTTAGGGAATTGCGGGATGCCCTTTGACCTTTTAATTTTTTTTCGAATTTTCTTATTTGAAATAACAAATTCAACAAGCGTTGAAGATTTCATTGAGTTTTGTTCATAAATAAAGATTTTGTCATATATTACATATTTGTTAAATTTCTAAAACTATGATTTATATCAAAATTTTAATAGGGTAGCAGATAGCTACAACAATTTAGTCCATATTTATCCCTTAATATCTTTTTTTTAGTTAGATATGGAAATTCTCGACCCTTTACAAAAAATTTAAAGCCAATAACTCAATTACATTCAAAAATATGTTCATTTAAACCTGTTTCCTTACTTTCATCTTTTTCATATTTTAGTATTAAGTATGACAGAACATACATTTGGTGTTGAATAAAATATTTGGACAATTTTTAAAAATTGTTTAGTTAATTATTTTATTAAAGACTATAATATTGTATATACAATAAAAAATATAATTTTATTATGAGCCGCGCACAACAACACCTAAATTACCCCACACAAACCACCTTTCCCGCCCACCGAAATATAAAACACAATTTAATACAATATCATCAGTTAGTATAATAGCATTTTTTATTTGAACTGTTTATCTTAAACATAATACAATTAATTCTTACAACCTACTTATATAGTTAATTGCTAACACTACTTATTTTCTATAAAATAATCTGTCATATCGGTATACATATCCAGAAGGTAATATAAGTCCTTTAAATCTTCCTCGTTTTGAGATGATAGAGTTTCATAACAAATCCATCTTTTTCGCATAGTTGAAAGAACAGGATCAGAAGATAGAAGTAAACTATTAAAAATATCTTCATTCTGTGATTGCCTGGAGCATTTTCTTGTGCTGAAAAGTTGAACATGCTTAAAATCTCGATTCCTCGCTTCCTGGGCTTCTTCTGTTAACTCTCCAAGTGGAAGAATATTCGATTCAATTATTATTTGATCATGACACAATACTTTGTGTACTGTTGGTGTTAGTTCCCTCCATGGATACGGAGATACAAGTAATTTAGAAATTTCAGATGTATATTCCCCAAATCGATTTCCATTAATTTTATGTTTACTATTCAGTGCCATTAAAATAGTGTTAACTCTTCGAAGCAACTCCTTGTCGATTTCAGTTATTTTTGAAGTAATTTCAAAATCACGAAAAAACCTACTCGCCGTATTACAGTCATTTGTACTACCGCAACTTGGAAGTGGTTTGTCGATGTTTAATCCCATCTGAACTTTAAATTCTTCTTGGATTCTGCTTTTATCCGCAGCTCTCAGTTCTTTCAATTCTTCATTATTTTTTGTTGATTTAGTAAGATTCTCTGGCACACTTCTATATTTGAGGTCGTATGCTATGTGTAAAAAGTAATCCAAAAATCGTATTCTGGCATGAAGTGGTGAAATTTCGAAAGACAGGAATTCTTCATTAATACTTCTGCTTTTGTTTATATTTGAGAATTGCGACTTTTTCTCATTACATATTGAGTATCTCCAGAAGGAAGAAGTTTCTGTTATGGCATTGCTGATCTTTCCATCAATCATTGTTAAGCTTAGCTGATATGATACGTTAATAGAGAATTCCTTTATTTTTATGCAAATGGGCTCCAGTGCATTTATTTCATCTTTTAAATATTCCACTAAATCTTTTGTTGTTTTCTTTGACTCCTTTATATATTCAAATCCAATGGGTCTAAAAAATATTTTGAACCCGGAGTTGTATTGATCCATATATCTTCAAATGAATTTCCGATGCTTGACGATGATGGATTAAGGAAATATGAACGAATTCGTAATGGCACTAATGATGACATTGTTTTTTATTGGTGGAGACCATAGAATACTCACGATATAACCTGGTGGAGACCATTTAAACTCGAATATAAACTGGTGGAGACCATTAAAACTCTGGAATTTTTTTTATTATGATGATTCAATGATATAACTTTTTTATTTTTGTGGGATAACCTGGCAGTTTGTGAGTTTAATAACTCCGCCAACACACTTCAAAGTTAAAAAAATTAAATAGCTTTTTAGTAAATATAAACACATATTTTTGGCTTTTGGTTTGGTTGCGCATTAGCTGTTCTTGTTGTTATGTTAGTTGTTCTTGTTGTTATGTTCCTCCTTGCCTGCAAACAAAATCTTGTTTTTTACTGTTTTATCAGTCAATTGCTTTACGAAATTATTTGTTGTAATGTGAACACCGGGCAAACAAACTTTTACTATTTGTATTGAATTGTGTTTGGCTTTGTTTCTTCAAACAAAACGTCAAAATAGAAATACTCATTTTAAGCACATTATGAAATAAAAATGTATTTAATATTTTGTTTTTAGGCAGAAATTTCTATGAAATCGTAAAAAATATTATTATATAGTTTCTTTAACGTTTAACAAAAATGTTTCATGTTTGGTGTTCACATTTTGTTCACACTAAGAAAATATTTGTAGGTTGAAAAATAAAAATGTTTCACGAAAAAGAGCTGATATTTTGCATGCTCTTCAAAAATATTTTGTGTTCACATTACAGCAAACAAATATTTGATAAAAAAAACGTCAAATATTTGATAGGTGTGAACGTACCTTTAGTCCTAAAGAAATAACGATCTGTGTTTTTTAATAATATAGAGTATAAGAATAACTGTGATATATCAAAACAATTCAACGAATGCTTCGTAAATAGTATTATGCAAATTATAATAGATAATTGGAATATAATTGGTCGTAAATTAATTGTAAATAAATCATTGGAAACTGGAATCTTCCCGGACAACTGGAAAACATCAATGATAACTCCAATCGAAACAAGTAAGAGTGCTATATTCGACTGTACCGAATCTTATATACCCTTCACCATAGTGTATTTGAAACATCTTTTATAAATTTTAAATTTTTTCCCGACTACATTATTATTACATCAAAAGCTAAACAAAAAGAACAACAACAACGTTCAACGAAATAAAAAACAAAATAAACAAGGCATCTAAACCAACAGACATCTAAACATACATAACGAAAAACACAGAAAAACAAAAACAAAATTAACAACGCAATGACGCCAACAGCATCCAAACATACAAAAAAATACACAGCTGAATAAAACCAAATACATCCACACACACACACACGTGTTCATCTTTTTCTAATATACAGTGTTGCTGTTGCTTTTTTAACAACGCATAAAAAATATATGACATTTTTTGATGAAATTTTCAGAGGTTGTCTCGGATTTTTGCTCATATCTCCGTTATTTATAGACCGATTTTGCTGATTTTAAATAGCGATCTTCCCGAAAGCATGTCTAATAGAATTATTTAAGATTCGGATCTCGCCGATATCTGGGGTCCTCTAAAAACTGATTTCAACATATTGTAGGCAGAGTTTTTATTGAAGTGAAAAAAATTTGTTCACAAAAATACAATATTACTTGATATATATAAGTTAAGTTTAAACAAGTACAATTATTAAAAACATAACTTCAACACTTCCCTTTGTTTTAAATAACTACTTAATGTTTAAACGATCACATAAAAGTTTCAAACAAATTTTTGGTAACGGCTTAGTCAACATATCGGCTGCTTGATCTACAGTTGAAACTTGTTGCACCGACAAATAGCCATCAGTAACCATCTCGCGAATGAAAAAATAATTAATTGCGATGTGTTTTGTTCTCTTGTGAAATTCAGGATTTTGAGCCAATCGAATTGCTGCTGTATTATCTATTTGAATACATGGTGTTTGATTGAAGTTAATTATGTCTTTAAAAAGTCTTGACAACCAAACTACTTCCTTTGCAGCTTCGTTAGCAGCAACAATTTCAGCTTCGGTAGTAGATGTTGATACCATTGCTTGCCTCTGACTTAACCATGATATGGTACCACCAGCATAAGTTGTCACTACACCTGAAGTTGATCGACCAGTATGAATGCATTTGCCAAAATCAGCATCACTAAAGCATTCTAGTTTCTTAGGACCTTCTTTATTATAGATAATTCCAACATCTAAAGTTCCAGCTATATATCTAAATATTCTTTTTAGACGTTGTACATCTTCTTTTGTTGGCTTCTCTAAAGATCTTGACAAATAACCAACACTGTATGCTAGGTCTGGTCTTGTTCCCAGCATTAAGTACATCAAAGCACCAACTGCTTGTCTGTAAGGAAATTCAACTTCTTCTTCGTCTTTTTCTTTGTCATTTGTAATTTTCTCCATTGGTGTAACAACTGGACGGCATTCAGAAAAGTTAAATTTACTTAATATTTTCTTGGCATATGCTGTTTGGTGAATCTTTATATATTCCTCCTTCTTCACTATCTCCAATCCAAGAAAATATGATGAATCTTTATGGACGATTTTCAATTCCTTTTTCATTTCTTTTATAAAATCATTTAATTCATTTATGTTAGTAGCTGCTATTAAGCCATCGTCTACATATAAAGCAAGTATAAGTTTATTTCCATTCTTCTCCCTCACGTACAAACAAGTGTCAGCTGAACTATTTTTAAAACCAAGTTGTTTTATATAATTTCCTATTCTTTTATTCCAGCACCGTGGAGCTTGTTCAAGACCATATAAACTTCGTTTTAAATGACATACTCGATTCGTTCCGTCATCAAAACTTTCCAGTTGCTTCATATAGATATTTTCTAACACACCATACAAAAATGCTGTAGACACGTCAAATTGGGCCAAGTGTAAACCTTCAGTTGCGGCAATACTTAAAATTGAGCGAATAGTCGACATCTTTGCCACTGGACTAAATGTTTGATCGTAGTCTACACCCTTCATTTGTTTAAAACCTTTTATTACCAATCTAGCTTTGTACTTATCTTTTTACGATAAAATTATTTTCTTTGGTTTACCATCAATGCTTCTTCATTATCAATTTCACCTTTATTTAAATTTCTTTCAAATAAACATAATTGCATAATCAATTCAACAACTGTTTTATCCTCGTCTCGGGTAAGCATCATCCAACTTGATTTGAACATCTCAAACGAACTTGGTAAAACATATAGAATTTTACATACCAATAACATTACATACATTTTACATACCAATAACATTACATATTTTACATACCAATAACATTAAACCATTATTTATTTCATTAAATAAATTCTTTAATTTTGAAATATGTGTTGAAACGTCTTCTTTATTGTTCCATTGGAAAGAAAAAAGTTCCGTACACATCTTTAATAAATGATCTTTGGAAGTTGCTTCATATTGCTGTTTTAAAGCATTATTATTTTCTGATATATTTCATCACTCGTGATGATGCTTTTTGCATATCAATTGGCCTTTCTAAATAGTTCACATTGCTTTTTGTGTTCTCTTTGCTGTGATTCGGTCGCCAGGTCTTCAAGAGACTGCGGCTTGACTAGCTTATGCTCAACTACATCCAGTGCACCTTCATAAAATTCGAAAAGGTCTCTAAACTTCCTTTTCCATATAGGCCAGTCGGACTCACCAGATAATTGTTTTATATTTTTGCAGAATTCCATTTCTTGAATCTTGAGTTATCTCGTATCTTGAGTTGTCTTGATTCTTGAAAAATCTTAAGTCTTGAATAATCTTGAATCTTGAATAATCTTGCTAATTATTCACACACAAATTATTTTTCAAAAAAAATTTCTTTCAATTTTTTTTTTTTTTAATTAATAAATTTCTTAATTTAAATTTCTATGATTTCTGGACACATAACCTATTGTAAGCAGAGTTTTTATTGAAGTAAAAAAATATTTGTTCACAAAAATATAATATTACTTGATATATATAAGTTAAGTTTAAAGAAGTACAATTATTAAAAACATAACTTCAACACAACAAACACAGAGACAGACGGACAGACAGACGGACATAGCTTAATCGACTCCGCTATCTATAAGGACTCGGAATATATATACTTTATAGGGTCGGAAAATTATATTGTAGAAATTACAAACGGAATGACAAACTTATATATACCCTTCTCACGAAGGTGAAGGGTAAAAAAATACCAAAAACAAATAAATGTAAAGAATTTCGTCCGATTAATACATTAAAATTATGTGAAAAAATTTTGAAAAAGATTGTGAAAAACCAACTTGAAGAATTTTTAGAAACACATAATATATTATCTAAATATCAATCCGGATTCCGAAAAAAAATTTTCATGCGAAACAACGGTCAATTACTTATGTCATAAACAAGTGGAAAAATATTGATAAAAAATATGGCGATTTTTTTGGATTTTAAAAGAGCATTTGAGACTTTCGATAAAAACATCCTTATACGGAAATTGTACAATTATGGAATCAATCGAAATTGAAAATGAATACGGGGTTTCACAAGGATCAATTCTAGGGGCTCTACTATTCATTATTTATATAAATGACATGCCAAATATGCTATGAAAATGTGAGATAGTATTATTCGCGGACGATACTCCAATTTTCAATGAATCGGATACGGATGAGGAATGTGTAAATAATTTAATGCAAGATATGATGACTATAAATAATTGGCTTAAAATTAATAAACTAAAACTAAATGAAAATAAAACGAAAATACTAGAAATAAACATGGACAATTACTTAAACTTCGAAATTAATAATACAATAATTGAAAAAATAGACTATATAAAATACTTAGGTGTTATAATTGATAAAAATACGAATTTTAAAGACCAAGTAGAATACATATGCAAAAATTTTGGGGAAAAATTTGGTTTCTTTACGAGAATAAGAAATAAAATTTCAATTGTAACTGCAATAAACATTTACAATACAATGATAAAACCACACTTTCGGTTCGGTTCTACAATTCTATATTCACAAAAGCTTCAAAACTGTAATTTTAATATATTTAAAAGGAATTGTGTAATTTTTGTGAAAAATAATATATATCAGCGTTTTTAATAATGTTAAACTAATATTAAATTAAATCAAAATGTAATATAGCTCTAAAGATAAAGTATTTGAAATACTAATAAATAAATCATAATAATAAAATAATAATAAAAAAGCATTATGGACCTATTTTTCCAGAAGTTAGTAGAGATTTTGTCTTATACATAACTTGTTTATATTGAATTTCATCGCTGTATTCGCATTTCGGAGCCAGTTAAGAAGAAACGTGGACTAATATTTCCCATTTTTACATGACAAGATCGCACATTGGGGTCTCCTTTAAGTGAACTTGGCATAAAGTTAAGACTTTATTCTATATAACGCTATTATTAGTTTTCCCATTTTGATTGTATAGGTCTTCAGTGATGCAGCAAAGTTTAAGTTCTAATATATATTTTTCAAGAAATTTTTTATTTAATTTAATACTATAACATTTTTTGTACAAATCTACCATTTAATATAAAATTTTTTTAAAATTTTCTTTTTCGATACCAAATATACCATTGTTATGTATGAAAAGGTGTTATTTTAAACCATCTTTACAGCCAGAGACTTAATTATTAACGACTTCTTAAAATGCAATTTTTTTATAGATATTTCTGTTTTTTTTTTTTAATTTTTAAAAGAGAAAAAGTACAATTTGACCATATGCTAAAGATACTCTGAAATCTTCTCAATAACACCAAAATAAAAATGTTTGCCTCTTTTTGCCTCTGCGGATTTACGCTCTCTCTTTTCTAACATTTCATGCTATGAAAATATTTATATTTTATTTAAAATCTAATTATTGAATGCGAAATGAATTGATTTAAGTAATAAGTAAAATAGCAGAAACTAGTAAAATAATGGCTGAACGTGTTATTGATTGGTCTTACATTCCTGTAAATAAGTTTTGCAAAATTATTAGACGGAATCTATTTGTACGGAAAAATCCGTGATAAAAAGAATAACTCTCATGAGGGTTTGGTATCACTTTAAAAGTTTTTAAAGACTAGTACACCGGTATGTAATCCACATATTATGATGTTAGCGATTTTTAGTGACAAAATATAGAAAATAAAACTACTCTATTCTACATGCGTGGATCAAATATTACAGATGTTTATTGTATCTAGCATATAGGCTTACTTAAAAAAAACGACTGACAAAAGGAGAGTGTAAAGTTAGTTTGGTTAAAGTTAGCCAATAAAAATAGAATACAGGAGGAATTTAAAAAAGAGTGTGGTCTTCATATAGACAAACCCAAACCTGAAGCTGGAACTATAACGATGGCAACACAGCACGTAATGTCTACAAAATTGTCTTTAAACAAATTAAATTTCCCTCTAGAATTTTGTGATTCTGAAGACTCATAAAAGTAAATGTAAGATTTTTTTTTTTTGTTTTGAAAAATTTTACAAAAAAAGAAATATATTATGTTTATATTCATAAGATTCATAAATGTGCTAGTTTAAATTGGATAACGCTTACTCGGTTTAGTCTGTGGTCAAAAAAAGATATAATAAGTAAATTACGATTATTATCTTCTAATTTTAAACACCAATTTTTTAAAAAACACTTCTAAAAAGAAATTTTGTAAAATCAATTTTCTTAAGTTATTATTAATTAATGAATTCAGTATTATTTGAATATAGTAAAAATAACTAAGAAGTTTCATCAATGTCCATCAACAAAGTAACGACATCATACTGTTATTTCTTCAGGAACATAAAGTATTCAAAATTTTGATTTTGACTCCGTGTTTAGAAAGTTATTGATTTTTAATTTAAAAAATTACTTTCCATAGACTCAGAAATAATAATCGCAAATTATTAGATCAAAATTAAGCAATATTTGTAGTAATCAGGGCAAGGATTTTCATTCACTAAAAAATTAAAAATATTCACATTAAAATGGAAAAATATGCACTAAAAATGAGAAAAATATGCACCAAAAATATTTCTTTGGGAAGGTACATATTAATAGCTATTCAGATTTTATGTGTTTGACAACAAATCTACATACAATAGAACTGATACTATTTCTCTAATAAGGTTAGGACATGTTATTTGGGCTGACCTCTTCCCCTTTAGTTTTGACATTACAACTCGATATGCGTTACCCCAGGGTTTTGCATCGGCTTCGTTGCATAGTTCTTTAAAGCACTCGGATTTACTACGTCCAATGGCTTCTTGTAGGCCTTTTCTCTGGCCTCGTGGTATATTTCCCTTTTAGCTATGAAGTCTGGCCTGCCTCTGCTTCTTTGGTATTGTCTTCTACTTCTCAAGCATTGGCATTGGATATATTATCATTCCACCAGTAGTTTTCTTTACTTCTATGATTTGATCTCCTTCTTGGCATGGACGCATCACAAGCCATCTTTAGTGCTGCTAAGACTTTTTCGACCATATCGGATACCGGCCCATTTCTTTCTATTTTGCTGGTATGAAAAGGTTTCTGTAAAGGCTTCTTCATCGATCTTATCTTTCGCCCATCCTTGAAATTTAAATTTGTCCGATACTATACGCAATGATGTATTGGGGTTAATTGTGAAAATTACAGCCTGATGGTCAATGTGAGTATAGTGTTCACTAACATACCAATCTATTTCTTTTGATAGCCTAGAGCTCACGAAGGTTATGTCGACTATTGACCCATAACCAGCTCTCCGAAAATGTGTACCTGTCCTTTGTTTGCTAGAATCACGTCAAGTCTAGAAAACGCGTCCAGAAGTATTTTGCCTCTTTTGTTTGTTTGTTCTTTGGCTACCCCAATCTGTAGCCCATGCATTAAAATCACCTCCTATGACAATTGGATTATGTCTAGTTGCGTCGTTCACTAGGTGTCTATTATTTGCTCGAATTCATGTTGCGGTATATTAGGTGATATATAACAGCTATATACGAATATTCCACCGACCTTAATTCTTACAAAGCCTTCTTGTAGATGGTGCATACCTTTCTCTATTGCTTTGTTGCCGCAGGCCCACACTGCTGCTTTACCTGTTGAATCACTTTCCCAAACATTTCTCTCAAGGTTTTTGTACTGCTCGCAAACAAGGGCGACGTCAAGTTGTTGTTCACAGATAGTCTGTTTTAATAACTCCTGTGCTGCACTACAATGGTTTGTATTAAGCTGAATAAACTTCATTTGTGTCTAGAACTTAACGTCTTTCTAAATATAGGACATCTATAGCTACCAGCATTGTGCTTTAGTACCGTATTTCCTCAAGCTTTACACAGCATGCAGTTCGGCTCGGCCTGTCAATACGTCTTTCGGAGGGACTTAACAATATTTTCTCTTAGATCTGATATACCTAGCGCTTTGGAAAAGGATTGACATATTTCTAACTTTGTAGTGATATCATCCATATCTTTACATTCTATAACAATCTCATCTATTCGTGTTTTTACATCCACTGATCCATCCAAAGATGTTTTAATTTTTTCGTTAAATCTTTCTGCTAGGTTTTCGCTTCCTGATTTAAGTTCTAAAAGAAGGTCGCCTTTCTGGGTTCTTCGAATTTTGTTGACCTCATCACCTAGTTCTTTTAGTTCAGGGTCTGCCCTAATTTTCTTTAAAATATCAGCGTAAGAGATATCGCTTTTGGCAGAGATATATCATAGTATCTGGCGAGGCTTGCGGGATCTCGTATTCTTTTTCCTCTTAACTAGAGACCATCCGGCTTCTAGGTTATCCGACTCTGGCTTTCTACTAGGGAGTTCTTCTAGTGGAGGTAGTATTGTCCTATTCTGTGGAAGGCTTTGCTTCAGTCTTTTCGGCGTCGGCATTTTTGGAGCTGTTTTGTCTTCTAAATTTCTTTTCGATTCCCTTTTGGACGGCCATGCTATTGGTGATGTCTGCATGGACTGTTCCACTTCTTGTCTTGGTGATGTCTGCGTGGACTGTTCTACTTCTTGTCGGTATGTTATATTTATCCCATTACGTAGTTCTTCTCTTGTTTTATTATACATAGCTCGGATTGCGGTCAATTGATCTTTAATGGCATTGTGTACGTTGTATTTGGGTTTTACAAAGTCCATCAAATCAACAATTAAGTTCCCTAAAAGACAGAATGACTCTGAAGGCTGCGCATTATCACTAATTGCTTCGTCTTGAGTCGTGTGTTCTCTGCTGCTAGTTGTTTGCAGTGGCGTTCTTTTGGTAGCCGCACTTCTTTGGAAAGGGTTTATTTGATTTTTCCCACCTGGATTTGTAGTACCACTGCGAGAAAAACTGCTTACTGGAGTAAAATAGTGTTCCTGTCCACCAATAGGTTGGTCGCTATTTTCTCCCCCTTTATTGCACTCCTTCTTGTGATTGTTGCTTGTAGCATTATCTGTTAGCTTAGCCAAGCTTACCGGGGTAACATTGCAGGCGCTGGATTTCGACGACTGGTAGCCTGCTCGCGCACTACCCAAAGCCGCCGGTACTGGGGTCATTACTCCCTGCACCGTAATTGAATTTTCCTTATTTAACTTTTCCATGTTGTTTTGTTATTCCGGGATCCTACCCGTAGCGTTTTTGACCTAACCGCCAGGATATTGATTTGCAGCCGCCCCTTACTTGGGGAACAGACGCTGACCAGAGAGCCGTTCAATATGAAACAGACGCTTCTGGGTTTAAATATGACTAGAGGAACCACGAAGACGTCACTCTTCTAATTACACCTCTCTAGAGGGTATCTCTTGTGGGGGATGCTTACTTACTGGCGGCATCTGATCGCCTTGTCACAGAATCGTCATTAGGCTCATGTAACCTTTTTCTAGCACGCCCTCGAATTCTGCCGCTCATGGTCGGGGACTGCTTATCTATCGCAGCTGGCCTACATATTTGTAGGTCGTTCAGCTATCCGCCACCTGCGGATAGCTGAACGACCTACCGATAGTAGCCACGGCCCTATCTATCTATCTATCTATCTATCTATCTATCTATCTATCTATCTATCTATCTATCTATCTATCTATCTATCTATCTATCTATCTATCTACCTATCTATCTATCTATCTATCTATCTATCTATCTATCTATCTATCTATCTATCTATCTATCTATCTATCTATCTATCTATCTATCTATCTATCCATCTATATATCTATCTATCTATCCATCTATCTATCTATCTATCTATCTATCTATCTATCTATCTATCTATCTATCTATCTATCTATCTATCTATCTATCTATCTATCTATCTATCTATCTATCTATCTATCTATCTATCAATTTTACAAATTTTTATATTAAGCTCTCTTACTAGGAAAGTAAATGAACAGACCTGAAAAATATTTTGTTTTTAATTATTGTTCAAAAAATATCTATTGATAAAAAAAGTTATTTTTTTTTGTTTTGAAATACATAAATTTTTAGTTTACACTGTTAGCTTTTCTTAACACCAACATTTCTAAATTTGCGTCGCTGAGTTTTTGTCTTCTTGAACGATTTACGTTTGTGAGTAACGTCTCAAAAATCTAAATTAATCCTTTCACGCACAAAATTAAACCGCTGGAATTTTTATGGCTATGAGTTCATTACACGCTTTATTTCTGCGTATATTGATAATTTTTTATGAAAAATGGAATAAGTGTTTTCGAAGGATATCGCAGGATATTATCTTTTTTGGCTGAGAGTGCCATGAAATTCTTAAAAATAAATAAGTTTTCTTTAGAAATAACCATATACTCTATCTGTGAACTCAAAATTACGCTCTACACACACAGATATCCGCATACGTGAAAGAGTTAATAAAAAATTTAAGTAACAGTTATTTTTTGTCAATTGGCCGGCCAAATTTATTAATTATTATCAAATACGGAAATTAAATTGTTAAATATATGTATTTATAAATTATATACGTAAAGTCAAATATCTATGCAGTGGTGTTGTGGGTAAAACATTGGGTTAAAAGATTAAC
The DNA here is from genome assembly GCF_022045245.1 of Lucilia cuprina. Lineage (NCBI taxonomy): Eukaryota > Metazoa > Arthropoda > Insecta > Diptera > Calliphoridae > Lucilia > Lucilia cuprina. The sequence goes on along the minus strand of NC_060952.1, from coordinate 61,380,075 downwards.
GTCGCTGGTTCGAATCTTGGACGTGTTAACTATTTTTTATAATTTATTTTTTAAAATCTATTTTAAATTTAAAACATTTTATATCCCTAACACAAACTTCATTAAATATATTTACAAATTATATACGTAAAGTCAAATATCTATGCAGTGGTGCTGTGGGTAAAACATTGGGCTAAAAGATTGACGTCGCTGGTTCGAATCCTGGACGTGTTAACTGTTTTTTATAATTTATTTATTGAAATCTATTTTAAATTTGCAACATTTTATATCCCTAATACAAACATCAGTAATGGCAATTTCGCACTTTTTGTAGCAAAAAAAAAAAAAAAAATAATAATAATAATAAGTTTCATTTAAACCAATTTTCATTTTTTTCTCTTTTTTAAAAATACAAACCAAAAGTAATACCTATTAATTTTTTATGCCGAAAGAAAATTAAAAATATAAAAAGCATTAACTTTTTACTAACTAGTACTTAAGAACGCATAACTAAATAAATAAGGAGTATAGAACGGCGACCAGCAATCGTGAGGTCTTCAGTTCAAACCCAGTGGGTTACGGCTTTAGTTAAATATTTCTACTAATAACATCTTACCGGTAATGCATAATGGATTTCAATATATTGATACTGATTTTTTCAGTATTCAGTAAAAATTTACTGAATACTGAATTTTTTTCATTAATCAGTAAAAATTACTGCTTACTGATTTTTTTTTCAGATTTCAGTAAAAATTTACTGAATACTGATTTTTTTTTCAGTATTCAGTAAAAATTTACTGAATACTGATTTTTTTCAGTAATCAGTAAAACTTCACTGAATACTGAAAATTTTTTCAGTAATCAGTAAAATTCTATTTTTACTGCATTTTTACTGGTACTGCAAAGTGCCCATCTATGATATATATATAGAAGATAGATATAATGTATAGAAAACAAGCATAGTCCAAATTTAAAGCCGATTCAAAAATTAAAAACAAATGTGGGTATTAACATAATGGCTAAGTGGTAGCTACACCACTCAAATAATAATCAAAAAATATTTTCATAGGAAGAAATTTAAGGTATAAGCATTTTTTTATAAAATAAAAACGAAACTTACGAAATTTTTTCCCAATTTACAGTTATTTCTAGCATTGGATGAATATTTCTCGAAGATGGATAAATATAATTAAGTTAAGCTTTTAAATTACATCTGAAAACTTAGGTTTATGTTATAAAATGTTATCTGGGTACGAAATTCCCAATATTGTAGACAATATAATATAAATATTTAACCTTACCTGACTTATATCATCATCAATGATACTTCTATATGAAGCTTCCGCTAATGCAAATACATGTGGTTCATGGGTACCAATTTTTTGTCCGTGATATTTCAGAACATAATTCTAAAAATTAAACATGATTAAATCAATATACATATATATTTTTAAATAAGAAAACATAATTTCCTACCTTGCTAAAGATCTGCAATGGTTTATAAGGATTTACAGCCACAAGTATTGATCCAGTATAAGTCTAATAATTTATTAAGAAAGCCATATATAATATTAATGCTGGTAAGGATTGGATCGCTTTTCTCCAAAATTAAATTAATACAAAAATATCGGAGATATTTATAAGAAAAATATGTTTTAGTATACAAATCGAAGAATACTTTATATTTGATATTTCTCGATTTATCCCGTATTAGAGTATTCAAAAACCGAAATCGAAAACTGGTTTACCGGTTTTTAACATTCAAGGACCGACCGGTTTCGAATATTTCATATTTTCGAAGTATTCGACAAGCCGGTTTTTTATATCGTATAACAGATTTTTTAAATTACCTTATTTTATATAATACATATATGTACAATTATGTAAAGATTTTCAATAAATCAAATGAAAAACAAAAGGGCTCCAATATTTTGTTAAAAACCAAGGCGGTAGAGACTCTAAGTTAATATCCCATGTTAAACAAAGATGGAATTCATTATCATGTGAATATGGAAACGTGTAAATCATGATTTTCTAGAACTTTCTTTAATACGTTTTTCGTACAAAATAGCTTTAAGAGTTATTTAAGGATTTTACTGAATCCTTGTAGAGGGCGAAGCAATTAAATTAAATTAAATTGTTTTTTAACAACTTAAATAAAATTAAAACACAATATGTACAAGAATTGTGTAACAGGTTTATGATAAGACTTAATGAACGTATAATTAAGGCAGTAAACACCCTTATAGTTTACTTAATTTCAAGAAAGCACCCAACTAATGACCACATTTTGAAATATTCCACCAAAGCAGAATCCAAAGAGTTTGCTGTGGAATTATATGATCGTTTATTTCCACGCAATGAGCTGGATAAAGAATTAGTTGATTCTGATGTTGATTTATGTTTTGAAATTGATAATTTTACAAGTCTAATTTCCGATTTAAACAGCACAATAAGTAGTATGCAAAATCCAAGAAGGACCAGAAACTTTCACTTAGTGCTACTTATGAAGTGGTGATAAATGTTATTTTTTTGGAGATATTTCGTTTTATTTTGCTGGGTATATATTACTGTGACGAATACTTCGGTATCTACCAATAGGAAGATATGGTTTTAAAGAAATGTATAACTAAAGGTTTTTTATTTTTTAATATAATTAGTGTGGTATGTGCTTCCAATCCTAATTTTTCTATCATGATAGAAGAAATTGCTATTAGATATGGATCGCTTTTTGTATTGTAAGGGCTTTTCCGTGAGGATTGTAAAGAACAAAAACGATAACTATACTGAAATTGAACAAAGTTTTTAAACGAAAAATGTTAATATGAGTATAAAACTATTGACGTATGGTGCTCTATAAACAAAATTTTAAAACGGAGCCATTGAAAACCACTAGCGGTCAGTCGGTTGGGGAGTTCTTGTTCTCAAAATTTTCTCTTATCAATAGATTACGTTCACTCATATATATTATTATAGTCTCCCGAAGTCTTTAAAATAAAATGGATCGCAAATTGATCTTAAATTGCAAATTAAGATGGTGATTAACTCCGATATAGATAAACAAAACACGGAAAATAAAAAACAAGAAATGTATATATGCATAAATACCGACAATAGTGTAGCCACAAGCAATAATTGAGAGCAGTGATAACGGTTATAAACATATACATATAACTTTCATTTAAGTGTTTATAGAGAGATGTTTATCAACATCATGAAGCATAGTTTACGAATGATTTAGGTATATGTTACATGTACATAAACATTTACATGTCTTTTTAAACACTATGTTTAGAGAGAAATGTTTATAAACATTTTAAAGCTTAACATAAAGAATGTTACATATTGCTTGTAGGTAATGCTTTAAAATAAATAAAATACTTGTTTTGTTTTGTGATTTTTTCACTCACCGATATTAAGGAATGTTGAGAGCAGCTTTTGATAAGGCCTCGACAATGCTAGTTCTTATCGGGTAAATGATGTTAAAAATATTACGTTGATAAACAAAATAAGTATAGGTATTCACTTATAATTAGCTAGACAAAAAGGTTTAAAGAATAGTTAATACTAAAAAAACTATATAAAAATAAATTCCATAATGCTTTTTGAGAAAATTGCTGTGATATTTTGTGCAATGTAGTTAATAAGTTTAATTTATTATAAATTTATTCATATTTTTTTTATAAATTTGTATTAGGGATGAAAACCCCAAAAATTCCGGGATTTTTCAAGATTAGGATATTACGAAACCCGGATTTTTCAAAATAAATCCCGGGGTTTGCTTCAAAAATTTTGGTTTATTTTCTCCTTTAAGCCATTATTTTCATAAATTTGCAAATTACGATCTTATTTTATTTCTGATTTATGCAAAACAAATTTATTATTTTATTTATCAAGATTTTGCATTTCAAACTTTCTACAAATCTGAGTAAGACCATAAAGGTAGATTAGTTTGTTCTGAATGTACATAAAATTTTCAATAAATACTACGAATATGTTATGTTCTAAAACTAATATATAATTATGTAAAATTAAAATTTTTTTTAAAGAAAAATTTCTAAACTGATGTTCGAATAATTGAAAATTGGTTCTGTTATAATTATTAGTTCGCATGAAACAGTATAAGGTTTTAAAAAGTGCTTACGTCAAATTCGGAAATTGATATTTATTATGGTTAAACTTATATTTTACAGCATCTTCTATAACTTTCTTGGAGCACCCAATTATTTCTATAGCCCTTACCTAGATCATGGAGTGTTTTTATCGTATTTCTGCTGTATCGCCTGCAATGTTTGCCCCTTTTTGTACTCAAAATTATAATTTTTTAATTAGATTCTTATAAAATAATAATAAAAAGCATTAAACTTACTATTTGGATCGATTTTAAATTGAAAATTGTCTAAAAATTGTTAAATTTTTATATTTTTGCAAACTGGCTCTATTTTTTGTCACACCATTTTATTAAGCTTAATTTAAAATTTTATTAAAATTACGAATAGCGACGCGTAAATTATTGCAAAAATAATGCTATTATATTCATAACAGATCAATACAAGATTTCAGTTAGTTTTTTCCAACTCTATTCTTTGAGGGAGAGATTTTAAGTGGAGAGAAACTTTGAACCTGATGGTGGCTCTATTTCATCGAAAATCACTGTATATATATGTACAGTATTAGGAGGAAGTAAAGTTATATACGCAGGTCTTTTGCATGATATGTACCCAAAAGTTTTCCATTTTCATCTTCTAGTATTTAATAATTATTTCTTACTTTCTCTCTAACTTTTGATTTCAGAAATGTTCGTGCAAGTTTCCAATTGAATTTTTTCTCAAAATTCGATTGAGCAAAATTATTTCTATAAACGTATATTCCTACGTCGTATAATATAGGTCTTGCTCTCAAATTATATTGATTCTTATTTCTTTCGTAAGATTTGTCGATATGGTATATGACCTACCATTTATCATTTTATCATTTCCTGACCGAAAACAGTATGATATGAAGAACCCTCTAGGGTTTGGTGAAATGAATTTCTTAATGCAAAATTGATTACGCTGATTCTTCAAATATGATCTAAAGCCGGAAATAATGAATCTATTAACCCTCTCTGAGGCGTTACATTGAGGCGAATAGATAGCTGTGTAGGTGTGTTTAATACCCATTTCTGTTAAAAATGAGTTAAACTCATTGGCTTTGAACTGCGAGCCATTGTCGCTTACTTAAGTTTACGGAACTCCGCTTACATGAAAAATTTGTTTAAAAGATATCTTTGAATTACCGCAAAGGTAAACTTTTTAAGAAATTTTCAAGTGGCTCCAACGGGTATTTAGAGAAGACATGAATCGGGGTAACGAAAAACTGGAAGTAGCCCAGGACTAGTTCTTTCCAAAAACATATAGTCTTCTCTAAATACCCGTTGAAGCCACTTGAAAATTTCAGATTTTTTGGCAAAATTTTAGGTTTTTTCAAAAATTCGTAAAAATTATCCAGAGCTGGAATTGCATAGCTCTGGATAATTTT
>NC_060952.1:61329475-61374476 GCF_022045245.1 Lucilia cuprina | reverse complement strand
AAGAAACTTACTCTCTCTCCAAACTTCAAAACTTAGTCGCGAAAATTCTTGGCTTATAGAACTTGAAAATATTTTTTATCACTTAACGTTATATTTTATTATTTTTTTCACACTTTAAATATATTTAATAGCCCGAAAAGATTTAAATTTTTACAAACGAAAAAAATATTTTTTTATTTTTTTGACATTTAATTTTTGTTGCTGAAATTAAAACGAAAAAAGAACAATGTTGTAAATTTTCGTATGGTACAAGAAAAAAATATTTCAACTAACTTAATTATTATTTCAACATTGCAGATTAAAAAGCAAAGATACGTTCATATATAATGTTTATAGATAAATTATGTTGCAAAATATTTAAAGAAATCTTTTAAAATATAAATTCAAATAATAATGGTTAACCGGAACACACTGCTCTTATTAAATAAGAATTTATTTAGAGAGATTTTTATACATTTTCGTTTTTCCTATGGTACTTTTTGATATTTTTACGATATTGAACATAGATATTGAAAATAAAATTTAAAATGTAGGACTTTAGTGAAGAATCTACTGAAAGGGACTTTTGGACCCAGGGTATGCTAGTTAGATATATTACCTTAAGATTGTGTGCACAACAAGACGTGCTCTTTAAGGCTTCTATAATACGAGTGGTAAAGAACTACTTATTTCAAAGTATGGAGTCTAATAAAGTTTAAATACAGTTAGCGGTTAACTCATTAGTTTTACTATAATTTTCCATCAAATATGTAAACTAATGGTAGCAAATCATTCCGATTTACACTTAGAAAAAAATACCGCAAATAATCGATTTGTACTTAAACATTGCCGGCCCTTGCAACACTTAAGGTGTTGTAATAAAATATATGTCGTGCCATTAAGGACTTCCGTGTACTGTATTTCTATTTTTGAATGAGTCATTAAGGACTCGGATCGAGTCAAATCACTAGGATTTACACTTAGAGGAAAAATACCGCAAATAATCGATTAGAACATTGCCGGCCTTAAGGTGTTGTAATAAAATGTGTGTCGAGCCATTAACGACTTCCGTGGACTGTATTTCGATTTTTGAATGAGTCATTAAGGGCTCGGATCGAGTTTATGTTTTAATTATGGTGGGTCATTAAGGACCCGTTTAAGCCATGATGAGACTCCGGTTATGCCGCTTAGGGCTCTTGCTGAATAAAATAGAAGAAAAGGTTAGTGTAAAGTGAATTGATATATAGTGATCATATAGGAATTCAAAACAACAAGTCTGTCTATTGGCCGATAAACAATACGAACCAAGGCGATCTTGGATAAGAGAAAATTACCTAAATATTCTTCCTTCCTTCTTTTTAATCAGCACTAGGAATAAATGTAAATGCACGTAGTGCCGTGTCGTAGATATTAATGATTTATACACCATTTTAATTAGTTGCGGTTCTGTTACAGATTGATAAACTAACCAGTCTCCACATCATTTGGGTTCATTACAATTCCATGTTGCAATGTTGCTATTTCCATATGGCCTTCGTTGAAGATGAATTAATACTCTTTATAGGACCGGTTAATATCCAACCAAATAGGGTTTTTTGGCCAATAATGATCCTAATACGTTTTGTCTAATTCCAGATAAAATAAGCTGGGGGTATTTTTCAGCTCCTAATAATATTTCTACAGGTCTGCTTCCGAAAGGATTCGAATGAAAGATTTGGTAATTTGTCGGCATTGGCCGATACCGAAGGCAAATTTCCTGAAATGCTTGGCAAAATAGAAGCAGAATTTATCAAATTACAAGTCTTCGTCGAAATGACAGAAAATTCCTCTTTTACGCCTAAAAACTTCGGAAATGGTTGGAATTTTGAATCTTTTCCTTAACTTTTCAGAAATAATAATACATTCTGAAGCAGGGTCAATAAAAGCTCAAACTTGAGATCTACATCCATTGTGTATCAAGACAGTTGATGTACCCAATAGAATAGAATGATTCCTATGAGTATGGAATACTTGTCGTTCAGTAACGGAATGTCTTCCAGCTGTTGTACCTGACAAAGTGGGCAGATGGTCATGATTTGTCAACAGACACTTCGCTACAATCTTTCTAGCTTCCTTATCTGTTCTTTTTACCAAATAGCATAAACGTTCTATATTACTAAGTCGCTTGTTGTTAATGCATAACGCAGCAAAGAGGTCCCTAAACGTAGGCCAGAAAAGGTAATCATCACTAAAGATGTTGCTATCACAAGGTGGGAAAGATAAATTATGACTAATATTGTCGAAATTCGAATTATTTTTCGTTGATGGCGACGCCTTTGGTTTTGAATTAGCCTCAAGTTCGTCAATCTTAAAATCTATTAATTCCGAACAACGAGCATACACGTCCATGGTGCTGTGATATTTACTTTCGATTGCTTGCTGAGGCTCAGATGATTGAAGATCTTCCATACACTTCTTCCCATTACATTTTCAATTCACTTTGTAGGACTTTAAAATAATAGAAGTGGCGATTCTCACCGCGAAGGTTATTGAAATTTACTTCAAATTTAACAACCATGTTCGCATCGCGAGTGAAATGTTCAAGAGATGTCGATGGCATTATCAGAAATTTTTAAGATTAGATAAAATTTAGTACGGTCGGCGTATTAGTACACTTCGACTCAATCACTCTGATTTCCTATACCGAACCAGTTAGTCGCACGAATATAGAAATTTATCTTTCGGATATTAACCTCCGATAGACCCGCCAAGTCATGTAGAAAATAGCTACCTAGCAGGCCCATTCTGTGATCAGCTAGGGCGGGTCAATGACAGAGGAAGTGAGTTATACTCTCTTCTTCCTCTTCACCCTGGCAGCTCCTGCAGAAGTCGTTACTGGGTAAGTTCAGTCTTCTTGCATGGAGTCCAAAGGCCAGTTACCACTGCCGTTAAGTTCCGTAGATTAACTCTCAAAATGTAGAAAAGGACCTGGGATCTTTGTGGGTTGTAAGATGGCCACATGATCCTTGCCTGTCTACAGGTGACTTTAGTCGACCATCTGCATTGCGCAAGACTACGTTGCTAGGACTAAGTTTAATGTCGTGTAGACACCACTTAGAACCTTAAGGGTTCTGTCGGTATAAATTCGAATATTAGCACCGTATATTCTATAAAACATCAGCCAGTTTGCAGCCCGTTTTATGGCTGATAATTCAGCCTGAAGGACGCTACATTGGTCAGGCAGCTTAAATGATAAAATAACTGATATTGCATTTCCAGTTGAAAGATGCAATTTTGCAATTTGTTCTTTCTAACACGAGTTTGCTTTGTTTCATATAAACAAAGCACACTCGCGTTACATTAATATTGTAATAGAAAAAGTGCAAGTTGACAGACTTTCTTTCCCACAAAATAAATGAAACCTTTTAGAAGAAATTGACGAAATAAAAAAACATAAGTTTATTTTGTTGCAAAATAAACTTATTTTGGAATTATGGCGGTGGATCTAGGCCTTCGTGAGATGTCGTCCACAGAGACAACTTCCAGCTTAGCACCTTTCCACGGTTCCTTTATCAGCGACACAGCCTGCTTCAGGAGCAAAGCTGAGCGCTCGTTAGAACAGGCTTCACTCTGTTGTGAAACCAACTGCCGTCCTCACATTGTGGGGTTCCAGGTTCTGTTTAAAAACTTCCCAGAGCACCCCCCATCAGCTGTTTTCGCACTATATCCCATCTAGATGGGACATAGTGCTGTTCTCAACCACTTCACCGAGGGTCCTCTCATGCCTCTTGGGGGGCGACGGTTTCGGACGATTTGTCCCGGGGTGCTGGCCCTGAAGATTAGCCTCATCCTCAGAACGTTGCCGTTTAGGCGCGTCTTTAGACTTGCGGGGAGGACTCTTCTCCAGAACGGCCTTCTTCTTTACCTAGCGACTCAACTGGCTATAAGCGCTGGTAATATTAAATTCCTTTTTTGCAATAAATTTGTTTTTTTTCTTTGTTTATTCTTTATAAAACACACATACGTATATACATATGAATTTTTGAATGTTTATGTATTTTTCCTTTTGACACAATTACTTTTATATAAATTTACTAACCTTTTAAAAAAGCAAGCCTAAAAACTCTCGAAAGAAAAGGGCACTTAATGGGACTTCCTTTTATATGCTGGAGGATGAACCTCTTCGTGTTTATCCGCTTGATTTAGATCAAGATGTGTAGATTATCCTCGATTCAAAGCAACAATTTAATGTTTCGGCGTCAATCCATGGTTCAGTGCAAATACACAAAAAAATAAATAAAACACAAAGGATAATTAGTTTTAATTTAAAGGAGAAGATTTGTCTTCCTTTATTAGATATATTATCTTAAGATAGTGTGCTCAACAAGAATTGCTCTTTATGGCGTCTATATGACGAGTGGTAAACAACTACTTATTTCTAAGTATGGAGGCTAATAAAGTTTAAATATAGTTAGCGGTTAACTCGTTAGTTTTAATATAGTTTTCCATCAAAGATGTAAACTAATGGTACTAAAGCATTAGGATTTACACTTAGAGAAAAATACCGCAAATAATCGATTTGTACTTTTTTACGCGCCGGCTTAGATCAGGAAAATAAAATGTTGAACAAATAATATAATATTCACAGATCCCTAAAGAAAAGAGTTAGGAGGCAAAAAGGATCTTATTTTCCCAGCTATCTACATGGAGCTTTGGTTACGTGGTTCTCAACAATATTTCTAAGCGCGATAACATATAAAATTAACCAAAAGTGTAATGCCACAGGGTATATTTCTTCTCTCCCTACTGATGTAAAATCAGACGCTAATGACAACCTAAATACCCTACAATTTGACTGGTCGTCCGTAATACTTAGCTAAACTGACATTAATCTACATCACAATTCCTTAAACTTGCCATTCCCAGAAAAATAATAAAAATTAGAGATTCATATTTAAAAATTCATATGTAACATATTTATTAAATATTCAAATATATACCAAAAAAAAATTAGCAAAACTGATCAAAACATACGTAAAGATCAAAACAAAAATATAAAAAAGTTTAAAGAAATACGTAAAAAAAAAATTAAAAAAATGTTTCGGTTTATATTAGGAATAAGCAATATAAAAATATTTGAGCAATTCATAAAACAATGAATTTGAGCAATGAAGACTAATCAAAACAAAATTATGAAAGATCAACAATGTTTACATTATTGATAAAGAAAAACAGACGGAATCGGAATGTAATAAAGAGAATTGGACTTTTTAATTTTGGAGTATTAAATTTAACAATAAGGAGAGAGTAATAGTAAATTATTATTGATTTGCACTTACAGAGATTATTGATTATTGATGAGTATTTACCATTGCTGATTATTTATCATCTCGTTCCTTTGATGGGCCCAGCATAGGAATGGAATGTTCTGGCTATATTAAAAAATTTAAATCTTAATTTGAAATAATATAGTTTAAATTGTTAGTTAATTATTTAGTTCATAATATTTAATGTTATTTAGTAAGCAATATTGTTGAAATTTTATATTTTAGCTCATATTTTAGTTTTGGGTAAAGAAAATTTGTGATATTTTAATTTAGTTGTAAATAATTAGGTTCTATCTTGAATATTACGAAAATAGTTATATATAAAATTATAAAGTTCTTAGATAACGTCATAACTAGAAAAATGCGGTTTCCAGTATGGAGGTTAGATTTTAATATGTAGCTTTAGGCAAAATATGTTTTATGTAGTAATTTTGGAAATGCGTAATAATAAGCTTTAAGCCAAATTGAGTTGAATAATAGTTTTAAGCTTAGTTTTCAAATTATGTAATAATTGAGAATTAATAGTTTTTGCAGGAGTTTGTTGTTTAAGCAGGGGTTTCTCGTTTAAAAAGGTTTTTTTCCAACCCCAACCGTGAATCACGAGGAATTTTATATTCGTCACTTTATATAGAATATCTTTGTACTGAGCCTCAATTATGAGAATCTTTTATAAATCTTCTTCCTCGATTCTTCCACTAAACTATATAGAAATTGCAAGTTTAATGAGTCCTCTCCTGATTCCATCCAAAATTTATAAGGACTCTTAGGATAAAACTCCCTTTGTATAATGTCCCTAGGATAACACGAAGTACTATTAAGTTCTATAATATCTCACTTTATAACATGGATTGAGATACAATATATCGCATGATAGAAAAAATATATAATGAAAGTAAGTAAGGGTTTTTAGTACATGTAACATTTGAACTGATGGGATTCCTATTTTACTGCGAGCTTTTTCTTTTTTAATTTTTACATTAATAAAATAAAAGTAAATCGCAACAACTTAAACAAGCCGTATACATTGTATGACATACCCGGGTATATTGGGTATTGATGTACGTAATTTTGCTCGGGTATAGACAAGACGGTTAAATCATGTTCTTTATAATTATAGGGCCTTAGTATACCCTAGCCCCTTTAAAATTTGACTCAAATGTCCACAAATTTGTTCAACAATAAATGGCAAGGCAAGGTACAATTCAACTTAAATGCTTTATTAAAGCCTAGTTAATCTGACACCGTAAATATTGGATTTTCATTCATCTTTTGGTGCACTAATCTTAACTAACTGAATTAGATATGCCTTTAAGAATTTAGCTGTTTAAAACCAGTAAAAATGTCTATGAGAATCGGAGATATCGTCAAATCAAATAATATCAACAAATTTAATTTTATGGAATTTTTGATAAAGGGTTGTCAAATAGTATAATTGCGTAAATAACAAAACGTCCAGAGATATAGGCAGTGAAGAGTCACGATATGACAAAAGTATATGAGGTACCCCTGCATTTTTTTGCGTATCACTCTGAAATTATTTAAACAAAACCAAAATTAAAATTTTCTCAGTATATTTTATGTTCAACTTTATTTTGTTTTGTCCAGTTTTTTGCGAATCAGAATCTGGCAACCCTAATTGAATTCAGCACCTTCAGCCTACCAGTTGAACGCTGCACTCATTACACTACTGCTTAGCTGTTTTGTGTGTTTACTAATAGTTTTCACATAAAAAATACTATTTTATTTTCAGTTTGTCTAAAAATAGACATTTGCTAATTTGTCCACAAAAAAAAGAAAAAAAGTAAGTGTTTTGCTTTTGTTTGTTTCTATATTTTACAATGATTACCATTAAGTTCTTTATTAACGATCAAGTCAAGGATTTCTTTGCTAATGCATTTTTGTAGTAATAAACTCAAAATAACTTTTAACTAGTTTTCTTTTAGAATTAAAGAATTTGCTATAAAATGGCATCGATTTGTTGTTGTATATTTTATTATAAATGCATAAATTGCGTATTTTGCAACATTTTTATAGCATTTTAGCATATTTTATAATTTTTTAATTTTTCTAAAACAAATTGTTTTGTTTTCTCTGTATTTAACATTTTTATAACAAATTTGGTATTTACATATTTATGATTTTTTTTTTCAAAATACTAGGTTCTAAAAAACAAATTTTTACATAGTTTTATTTAATTTTTAAAACCACAATAGTGCAGAAGGTATCTTGAGTTTGTGCTGCTAATTTCATAAATAAAATTTTTATTGCAATTTGTAAAATTTGTATTCGCAAAAACTTTTATAGAATTTACCTAGTACTATTATTTTCATCCATACATTTGCTAGGCATGTTTTACTACCTAATTTTTTATGAGTTTTTACAGCCACTTTTTACGATCAATCTTTTATAAAAAATAGTCTTTATTTATTTTTTTTATAAATTAATATAATTTTGTAAAATAATCGGTATCACAGAAGTCCATATCTAAAAGATAAAGTAATTCTTTAAATTCATGAATACGTTTCCTTATAGTAGATAAAACAGGATAAGAAGATATAATCAGATTATTAAAAATATCTTCATTTTGAGACAGCCTTGAACACTTCCTTGAGTTAAACTGATTAATATGCTTAAAGTCTCTATTCCTCGATTCTTGGGGATCTATGATGACGTTTCCATGACATAATATCTTGTGAACTGTAGGTGTCATTTCTTTCCAGGGATATAATTCCAAAAGTAATTTAGAAACTTTTGTTGCGTTCACTTTATGCTTGCTATATTGACCTTTTGCAGTAAATCCATATTAATTCCGGTTATTTCGGAAGTAGTTTCAAAATGTTTGAAAAAACGTCTAGCGGTATTACCATCGTTTGTGCTTCCATATCCTGTGAGTGGTTTATCAATATTTAATCCCATCTGCTTTTTAAATTCCTCTTGAATTCTTTTCTCATTGGCTCTCATTTCCATTAACTCCTTATTTGTTATTTGCACTTTTGTTTGCATTATCCGGTATGCTTCTGTACTTTAAATCATATGCTAAATGTAGAAAATGTTCCAGAAATCGTATTCGAGCATGTTCCAAAATTGTAATGTTTCCTCATTTATTGACCTTTGCTTGGAAATATTCGAAAATTCTGTTTTTTTATCACCACATATATAGCAGTACCAAGAAGATGATGTTCCTGTAATGACATTTCCAACTTTCTCATCAATCATTGTAAGTTTTAAAACATAGGACATGTTAAACGAATAATTTTCTATTTCGATTGTTATAGGTTCCAAGTTTTTAATTTCTGCTTCAATACGATTTATCAAATCTTGCGTTGTTGTTTTGGATTCCTTTATATACTCAAAGATTTTGGCCTACAAAAAGCTTTGGATCCTGGAGTCGAATACTTCCAAATATCATCGAAACTGGTAGATGGAGAATCGCTGTCAGCATTCTTTCTAATTCTTAATGGAACTAGCGATGCCATAAATACACTTTTATACTCGGTAGATGATTTGCTTGTGTTGATTTGTTTATATTCCGAGAGTGCTGATAATCCATCACATTCCCACTTACAAATGAGTTGGAGATAACAAGAATTTACTTTTTTTAGTTGGTCTGAAGAAGCAATCCTTAAAGCAGTATTTTCCAGTAGAGCGCCGAGTCCAATAACAGCAATTCCGATCAGTTATTTCAATAGGAGATGGTATAATGCTTTTCTTCTTTTCATTTATTTTGTCATATGATGGTTAAACATCCACTCCTTTTTAGGATAGCGCCTTTCTTAACGTTATGTAGTTATCACGACCTAATCCCAGCTGCAACATAAGTGCAATAGCTTCTTCCTCAGAGAACGTTGTATCAGATGATAGTGTGGGTATACTCTTTACAATTCTTTTTAGTCGTTGGTGATGCGGTTGGAAGAATATTTGCAATTTTTATGGCATCCAAAGGCTGTTTTTCTTTCCTTAACATTGCTTTGATTTAAAGCTCAAATCCTCATACTGCTTACATGGAGAATTCGTAAAAATTATCCAGAGCTGGAATTGCATATAAACTATATGTTTTTGGAAAGAACTAGTCCTGGGCTACTTCCACTATGCCGGTACCCCAATTCATGTCTTCTTAAAGTGTCGATTTTTTTCATTTGAAAATTTTATATTTAACCACCATTTTTTATGAGTATATAATTATTTTAATTATTTTTTATTTTACATATTGATTTTCGGAATATAGTTTAATATATTTTAACTTTTTTTCACAAAAACATTTTATTTGGCGTTTGTTTTATTAAAAAATCAATTAATTTAATTTGAAAACGAATTTTACAGTATGTGGAACGTATTTGACAAATGTGTTGTGGGACGTATCTGGCCGACGAATTTAACTTCACACCCTTTATATTTAAACTTATTAATTAGTTCCAAATAGTCTTTATAATGAAAATGGGGTAAATTTAAATCTATTTCTGGTTCAACAAGATCTATTCCTGTAGTTTCCTCAAAAGGGATTCTCGATAAAGCATCTGGTACCAATTATCTTTCCCTTTTAGATGACTGATCGAAAAATTGAACACTTGCAACTTCCAAACACACCTCGCTAACCGGACTATTACAACCTGCTGTTTCATAAGCCAACGAAGAATGGTCGGTTATGACCTCAAATTCTTGAAGTTCAATATAGCATTTGAACTTCTTAATTGCCTCTAGCGCAGCCAAGCATTCGCGTTCGGTGACACTATAATTGCGCTGGGCAGAATTCAACTTCTTCTACATAAAAGCTATATACTTTTCATTGCACAGCACCGATGCCAAAAACGCTGACGTCGCAATGTAAATAAAACTTGTTTGAAAAGTCAGGATTTGACAGTACAGGACACAGTGGGGCAGAATCGAAATTTTTTGGAAATAAATCTGGCATTTCTAAACGGCTGGTCCGATTTGGCGTGAGCGTAGCCAAGGAGTATTCGAATTTAAGTTTTGAAGATGAACCCCGCAGATGCCACAGGGACGGCGCTGTGGCGGCTCAAAGTAGGGTACCTACGACAAGTAAAATTTTTAAACTCGTGTTTTTCATCCAAATACAAAGATTTTTATATTTTCTGAAAGCGCTCGACAAGATCTTGAAAAAACCATACTACTTATCTCTTATAATATCCGAGTTATAGGCATTTAAAAATTTAGTGATACAAAGTTTACCATACCTTGGTCCGCCTTTTTTGAATACCGGGCGTAATTTTGGACCAAATGGACTCAATTTTCTCTTGTTAGTTAGACAACAAAATCCAATAATATACAAAAAATTTCAGATTTACAGATCCAAAAATATACGATTTTCAATTTAATAATTCAAAAAATTTTAGATTTTTGCCGTTTTTTTGCCAAAAATGTGTCTTAACTCTTTTATTAATAAAATAAAATTTTCTTTAAGAACATATAACAATTTTATAGTTTTCTAAAAGGTATCTTTACGCAGAACTCTTTAGCGTAAAAAACTTGTCCTATTTTTTTAAAATGTTGCCACTGCATCTTTCCGAATATGACCTATTTTTAATCAAAACTTCAACTTTGGGCAACATGTTCTAAAATCTCAAAGCTGGGATCAGAAAACTGAAAGCAGTTTTAGAAACCTCAATATGTTTTCTATTTACTCCAAAAGTATTTCCCCAGCCCTGAAAGAAATGTGGACCCTATGGGCAAAAAAGAAAAAAATCCATTTTTGGGATTTTCATTTCTATTTTTTGGGAATTGCGGGATGCCCTATGACCCTTTCAATTTTTTTTTTGCATTTTCTTATTTGAAATGACAAATTTAACAAGCGTTGATTGGAATTTCATTGAGTTTTGTTCATAAATAAAGATTTTGTCATATATTACATATTTGTTTAATTTCTAAAACTATGATTTATATCAAAATTTTAATAGGGTCGTAGATAGCTACAACAATTTAGTCCATATATATCCCTTAATATCATTTTTTAGTTAGATATGAAAATTCTCGACCCTATTTACCTATTTTCTTTATGTTTGATTATCCTTATAATTGAAAGATCCTATTATGCTTAAATTTTCAGAAATTTATAATTATTTTTTACCTCAATTTTTTCGATAGATCATTTCGTTCTGTTTCGTTTAAGATCGTGTAGGTAAAAATATAATGTAATGATAATTTCGTTTCTTTCACTAATAAGAAATATCAATGACTGAATTACAGGTTATAGTAATAAAGTCCTAAATGTTAATAGGTAGATAATTCGTAATTTTTTACTTTGGAATACCTGTATCGGAAATGACTAGAATTGGTATATAAGTAAACTTCTCAATGAAGATTACATAAAAGTACGAAGAGTTGTGTTCCGTTTTATGGAGTGTATCTTAAAAAGGGCCAGAAAGAATTGAAGACATTTCAAATTATATAAAAACTATATATAGTAGAAAAGTAGACAAAACAGGCATATCAAAAATTGAAAACTTTTTGATGTAAAAAACAAGTAAGAGTGCTATATTCGGCTGTGCCGAATCTTATATACCCTTCACCATAGTGTATTTTAAATATCTATATAAATTTTAAAATTTTCCCGACTACATTATTATTACATCGAAAGCTAAAAAAAAGAACAACAACAACAACGCTAAACGAAATAAAACACAGAATACACAAGGCATCTAAACCAACAGACATCTAAACATACATAACGAAAAACACAGAAAAACAAAAATAACGCAATGACGCCAACAACATCCAAACCAAGGGTGCCCAAGCCCTATGCGCTTGGTACTCTTTTGTTTTTGTAAATGCGGTTAGCTATAGACAGTGTCTTTTCTATACACTTATGTATATGCGCTTAACATTAGCAATACGTTGTTGTTGTTCTTAACAGTATACAAGCAAGAGTAAAACAACAACACTTTCGTATTCATTGCTGGTAAACATTGACGAGACGTAGATTTTGTTTTTGTTTATCGTAAAAAAATTGTTTTAAAAAGCACTTGGAAAAAATTTGTGTTAGTTTTAAATTTCAAACTTACATTATTCGCATAAAAATTACTGTACAATAACTCACAATCTACTCTCATTTAATTGAAAACGTTTTAAATATTTAATATCAAACTATTTCAGCTATTAATAGATTGTTTACTAAACAATTTCAAATAATTGAGTGATGAGTCATGGAAATGCCTCTTCGCACACAATATACCTGCCTCCAATAAATGCTCCACTTGTTCTAAAAACTTTGAACTCAAGAAAAAAACAAAAACAAACAAAATAAAGGCGAAAACTATATAATCATTAAATAAATAATACATACATATCATACGACCTCAAATATAGAAGAGTGCCAGAGAATCTTACTAAATCAACAAAAATTAATGAAGAATTGAAAGAACTGAGAGCTGCGGAAAAAAGCAGAATCCAAGAAGAATTTAAAGTTCAGATGGGACTAAATCGATTTGGAGAATATACATCTGAAATTTCTAAATTACTTGTATCTCTGTATCCATGGATAACAGTACACAAAGTATTGTGTCATGGTCAAATAATAATTGAATCGAATATTTTTCCACTTGGAGAGTTAACAAAAGAAGCCCAGGAAGCGAGTAATCGAGATTTTAAGCATGTTCAACTATTCAGCTCAAGAAAATGCTCCAGGCAATCACAAAATGAAGATATTTTTAATAGTTTACTTCTATCCTCTGATCCTGTTCTTTCAACTATGCGAAAAAGATGGATTTGTTATGAAACTCTATCATCTCAAAACAAGGAAGATTTAAAGGACTTATATTACCTTCTGGATATGTATACCGATATGACAGAGTATTTGATAGAAAATAAGTAGTGTTAGAAATTAACTATATAAGTAGGTTGTAAGAATTAATTGTAGTATGTTTAAGATAAACAGTTCAAATAAAAAGGCAATTATACTAACTGATGATATTGTATTAAATTGTGTTTTATATTTCGGTGGGCGGGAAAGGTGGTTTATGTGGGGTGATTTAGGTGTTGTTGTGCGTGGCTCATAATAAAATTATAATTTTTAATTGTATATACAATGTTATTGTCTTTAATAATTAACTAAATAATTTTGAAAAATTGTCCAAATATTTTATTCAACAACAAATGTATGTCCTGTCATACTTAATACTAAAAAAAAATGAAATTAAAGGACACAGGTTTAAATGAACATATTTTTGAATGTAATTGAGATATTGGCTTGAAATTTTTTGAAAAGGGTCGAGAATTTCCATATCTAACTAACAAACGATATTAAGGGATAAATATGGACTAAATTGTTGTAGCTATCTGCGACCCTATTAAAATTTTGATATAAATCATAGTTTTAGAAATTAAACAAATAATCAACGCTTGTTAAATTTGTCATTTCAAATAAGAAAAAAAATTAAAAAGGTCAAAGGGCATCCCGCAATTCCCAAAAATAGGAATGAAAATCCCAAAAATGGGATTTTTTACTTTTTTGCCCATAGGGTCCACATTTCTTTCAGGGCTGGGAGAATACTTTTGGAGTAAATAGAAAACATATTGAGGTTTCAAAACTGCTTTCAGTTTTCTGATCCCAGCTTTGGGATTTTAGAACATGTCGCCCAAAGTTGAAGTTTTGATAAAAAATAAGTCATATTCGGAAGGATGCAGTGGCAACATTTAAAAAAAAAAAGAACAAGTTTTTTACGCTAAAGCGTTCTGCGTAAAGATACCTTTTAGAAAACTATAAAATTGTTATATGTTCTTAAAGAAAATTTTATTTTATTAATAAAAGAGTTAAGACACATTTTTGGCAAAAAACGGCAAAAATCTAAAATTTTTAAATTGAAAAACGTATATTTTTGGATCTGTAAATGATATTGATCTGAAGTTTTTTGTATATTATTGGAAATTTTGTTGTCTAACTAACAAGAGAAAATTGAGTCCATTTCGTCCAAAATTACGCCCGGTATTCAAAAAAAGGCGGACCAAGGTATGGTAAATTTTGTATCACTAAATTTTTAAATGCCTATAACTCGGATATTATAAGAGATAAGTAGTATGGTTTTTTCAAGATCTTGTCGAGCGCTTTCAGAAAATATAAAAATATTTGTATTTGGATGAAAAACAAAAAATGGCACGAGATTAAAAATTTTACATGTCGTAGGTACCCTTTTTGGAGCCGCCACAGCGCCGTCCCTGGGGCATCTGTGGGGTTCATCTTCAAAACTCCTTGGCTACGCTCACGCCAAATTTTATCCCGATCGAATCAGCCGTTTAGAAATGCCAGATTTATTTCCAAAAAATTTCGATTCTGCCCCACTGTGCAGGAGCGGATGTAAGTTTTTGATTAGTTCAAATGATTTTTGGGCCTCTGGAGTCCAAAAAAATTTCGTTTGGTCGACAGTACTTCGGTAATTGGAAAGACAATGGAAGAAAAGTTTGACACAAATCTTCGGTATCAGCCTGCTAGACCGAGAAATCAACGCACCTGTTTTAAATTCCTAGTGATTGGCCAATTTCTAATCGATTCTACCTTTGCGGGATCTGTTTTAGTGCCGCCGTTACCCATTATATACCCTAGGTAATTTGAAGTTAGGTTTGCTTTTCGGAATTGATCTGCGAGCCGAACAAATTTTGCTAAGTGGGAATTAAAGCCTTCTGAAACGATGATGAGATCATCCAGGTATCCAAAAACAGAGTGACGGAGATCAGGTGGGATAAGGCAATCCATCAAACGGCACATAGTTGCATTACTAAAAATTTATATAACGGCCTACTGGGGACCGTAAAGGCAGTTAGGGGCTTTGCTTCCTCTTACAATCCTATTTACCAGTAGGTATCTTTTAAGTCTAATTTTGATATTATATTGGCCTTTGGTAATCTTGAAAATATACCCTTAATATTGGACAATGAATATGCGTCTTTTCACGTAACTTCAATTAGTTTGCGGGCATCTAAACATAGCCTTACCTTTTTTGGTTTAACTACCAATCTCATGAGCGAACTCTATGGTGAAGTAGAAGTCTCAATCGCTCTCAAAGCTAGCATGCAATCAATTTCTTTAAACATTAAATTTCCAACAGCAACACGGGATAAAACTGCGTTTCACTGGTTTCACATTGTCAATATCAATATTATGGGTAATTACACTAGTTCGGCCTAATCCCTGTTCTTCAAAATTAGGACAACGTTTAACAGCAACAGCTTTTTGAGAGGATGTTAAGGGATATTCGTTACCATTAAAATCGGACAGAACCTCAGACAAAATAGAATTTTTGGTGTGAATTATTGGCATAAATTTAGCTGGACTTTCTTTAATAGAAGTCAAACCAACATTTTCAAAAATCTGATTAGCAAGATTGAAATTTTTCCAAAAATCGAAACCTAAGTCTTTGGGTGTGTGAAGGTACAATAAGGATTTTCAATTTTCTACAATGTCCTTAAAACTAACATCGACATAAAGCAAACCAAATACTTTTTGTATTCCGTCATCAGCAATTTTTACCCAGGTTTTCATGAGACTAAACTCTTGAATTTTTTTAAAATCAACATTTGCCAAGTCAGAGGCAATACAGGAGACATTGGTTCCAGTATATAAAAGACCAAATTCAACAAAGAACAAGAATTTTAGAGGAGCATAATAACGTTTATCGGCCGAGTTATTTACAATGGAAAAAACTATGTATTTATAACTAATTCTACGATTTTTTTAAATACCTACGTAACCTTATGGTTAAACGTTTTGGTTTTCGCAAAGAGCAATCATTAAGGGCATTCACTTCAAAAATTTGTTTCCTTTTTTCTAAATATTTTTGTAGTGTAACATGATATGGGATTATAAGATGAATAAACTTATAATTATTTTCTTTATCAACATTTTCATTAGCAGGTTTTGCAATATTTTCAGAAATACCAGAGGAATTACTTGGATTTAGTAGAATAGTTTTTATGGCAAATTCCGAACATTGTTCTGAGCAGGCGCGGTTCCAAGGGGTGGAAAAAATTAAACCGTATTTTCTATTACAGTATTTAACTGAGATTGATCAAAAATTTTATTATTGTTACTAAAACTATTTCTAGGATTAAAAGTTCTTTGAAGATGAGGAGTATCGTTAGAAATTGGTTGGGAATTAGAAGAATCATTCACTATAATATTCATATTTAAAGCCTTTTTCTATTCTTCTATTTCTAACTCTATGAAGTTTAAGTAAATTATTTGCAAATCAGTATTAGAAATTGTTACTTGTAAAATGTTGTATTTTATTGTCGTAATTATCTGAAAACAATAAAAATATATCATCAGCAAATATAAAGGATTGGCAAAAGCTATTATTAAAAAGCGAGATACAGTCATTTAAATATGTGAGAAAAAATATGGGACCCAGTACGGACCCTTGAGCTACGCCAGAAGTTACATTACTAATACTAGAGTTATAACCATTGAAGGAAACGTATTGCGACCGTCCTGAAAGGTAGGAGTGTATTAATTTACATGCCGGTTTTGAAAAATTAAAATATCTTCTGACCATATCTACAAGAGTGGCATGATTTATGCGATCAAAAGCTCTTTGGCTATCTAATTTGGTTATTTGTTATATCCAATGAGTATCGAAATGATTTGCCAAATATACATTTAGCAGATTCTAACTTATTTGATTCTAAACCAGTAGATCTACTCTTAGGGGCAGATTTATATCCACGAATTATAATGGTTTCAGTTAGAAAGGTTTTAGGAACATTAGTACCTCTAAAAACTATTTTCGGCTGGATTATTACTGGTCCAGTTCCTTGAATTTTCTGAAGAAGATAATATAAATAGTAGCTAGATTTTTGGAAATAGAGGAACCTCCTAAACGGAAACTTATGACTGGGATGAGTATCGTAGTAAACTTGGTGAATATAAAAAAGTTGTTCGTAAAGCCAAACGAGACTCCTGGAAACTTTTCTGTGAACAGGTAGACAGCGTAAATGACGTATCGAAGATAAAAAAATTCCTATCCAAAACTCATGTCCACGAACGACATCCCATATTATTGCCATATCCTTGTCGCTTACCCGTCCTTTGGTTGAATTCGTACATACGATTTCTATCCACGGTAGAAATCAGTTAATGCTCAGGAAATAACTCAGATAGGCTTGTCTTAATTCGAGATCGTTGTGTCCTATCAGTGATCATCCGAATGAGCTAGCTGATGAACACGTTCGCGTCGCTGACATACGAACAGAAAATTGCATAATAAAGCGACCAATCACGTTGTTTTGGCTAATGAAACTATATAAAACAACGGAGTCGATTAAGCCATGTCCGTCTGTTGAAATCAGTTTTTAGAAGTCCCCAGATATCGGCGAGATCCGAATCTTCAATAATTCAGTTAGACATGCTTTCGAGAAGATCATGCTTTTCATGCTTTGTTAAAAAAGCAACAACACTGTGAATTGAATAAAGATATACATGTTCATGTGCAGATGTATTTGGTTTTATTCAGCTGTGTATTTCTTTGTATGTTTGGATGCTGTTCTGTTCTCACGAAGGTAAGTGGGTATAACAAGATCAAAGAGATAGAGCAGTAATATGTTGGTAATACAGCTCATATTTGTTTGAGGGTGGTAATACAGTTTGACGGTGGTATTACAGTACAACGGTTAATATTTCTTTCTGCTACAGTTTATATTTGTTTGTGTGAAAGTTATGTTTGACATGTGTGCAGAGATACTAAATAAATAAATACAGTGGACTCCACTAGTACGAATTATATAATGTCAGGCCCTTTCGTAGTACCGAAAAATTCGTATTATTGAACAACACATTTTGTATGTTTAAATTCAAATAATACACATAAAATGTAGGATTTTATTTATTTTTGTTTTATTTTTCATGAAAAATTACATAACGAAACAAAATATAATAAATATGTATTATTTCAAATTTCTTGCAAATAAACAGGCATAAAAGGTTTATATTTACGTATACGAATTGTTAATAAAAGTATCGTGAGTCCAATGGTTGAAATGAGATATAGGAGGTTTTAAATTTTAATGTTTTTCAAAATATGTGTGCCAAAGACAATATGCATGTACATATCTGTTCTAAAATGTATAAAACATGTTCATATTACATAAAACTTTAATTAGAAACTTGAATGGAATATACTTTCAAAAACAATTCTCTAATTTAAAATTTTCTCTTAAAAAATTGGAATAGTTAAAGGATCACATATAGTAATGCTTAATCCCATTGGAATGTGGAGTCATACTACTTTCAAAAGTGACAGTTCATACATATATAAATAACATTTTACTTATTAGAAAATCCATAATTAAACATTGTTGTTTATTACTTTGCAAAATGATTCCTACGTCCTTATCAATAACAGCGCTTTTGAAGCCTCAATATTGTTCTCATTGGCGATATCATTAAATTTAATTTCTTCTCTTTGGTCATTGAAATTACAAGAAAATAAATTAATTACACTAAATAATTGTTGATTTGTAAATATACATACAGTAAATTGTGTGTATAGGACTTTTAAAAACACAAAACATTTGTAATAAATACAAAAAACTTCAAAATTACTGAGCTAAAGGTGAATGATATCGAAATCATTAAATAAAAACAAAATAAAAACTTCATTCATACGCAAATAAAACCAAAATTCCCATAAAAATGCGTTATTCGTACTATCGAACAGAAAAATTGTGACTTTATTCGTACTATAGAGTAGACAATGCAACAATTTTGCCATTCGTATTATTGGACATTCGTAATAAAGAGAGTACGTACTATTGGACGTCCTGTTTATTTGCAAGAAATTTGAAATAATACATATTTATTATATTTTGTTTCGTTATGTAATTTTTCATGAAAAATAAAACAAAAATAAATAAAATCCTACATTTTATGTGTATTACTTGAATTTAAACATACAAAATATGTTGTTCAATAATACGAATTTTTCGGTACTACGAAAGGGCCTGACATTATATAATTCGTACTAGTGGACGTCCACTGTATGTATAAAGTTTTCGTTATAATTTTACGCGATATAAAAAGAAGTTAGTTTCGAAAACAAAAAGATAAATAAATTTACAAAATTTTTTTAATTTAAATGTTATTAGATCATTCAAATGAAAGAAAATATGTTCCTTAACAAAACGTAATTAATATCACGTGTATATTAAATAAATAAAGTATAAAGTGTGTATATCACAATGAACTTTACAAATAATTTCTTACTTTTTATGAGGTAGTCTTCTTTTGACTGTGATCAGCTACGCACGTAGAAAATTCGGAGTTCAAAAGTGTTAAGTTAAAGTTAAAAACAAAAATCGTTAAAAATATTTCAAAAACAAAAATCTTCTTTGATTATAATAACAACATAAAACAAGCAAAAACTGTGTAAACACAAACAATTTCACTGCTTTCATTATGGATGAAAGCAGTGATAGCAGTGATTCTATCAATAAATGCTGGCAAATCGTTCCTCCACCTAAAGTTAATAAAAGACGGCAGACTGAATCACCAAAAATATTTAAAAACAAGAGTGCTATATTCGGCAGTGCTGAATCTTATATACCCTTCACCATAGTGTATTTTAAACATAATTGATCTTAGAGTCTAGTTAATAAAAACATTAAAAAAATTTGAGTCGATTTAAGCCGAATGTTTTGGCGGCGGCTCAAGCAACTAAATATAGTTCGGCGGCGGCTAAGCTCCGACTCGAAGCCGGTCGACTTCGACCTCTGATTCATTGCTGGTAAACATTGACGAGACGTAGATTTTGTTTTTGTTTATCGTAAAAAAAATGTTTTAAAAAGCACTTGGAAAAAAATTGTGTTAGTTTTAAATTTCAAACTTACATTATTCGCATAAAAATTATTGTACAATAACTCACAATCTACTCTCATATAATTGAAAACGTTTTAAATACTTTTTTCTATTCATTAAAAAATATATTTGCAAAACAAAATGGGAAAATTATTTTATTTTAACAAAAAATGCAAATCATATTTTTTTGCTGTGTATTTTTTGTATGTTTGGATTCCAAACATACAAAAAAATACACAGCTGAATAAAACCAAATCCATCTACACACACACGTGTACATCTATTTCTATGTACAGTGTTTTTGTTGCTTTTTTAAACAATTTTTTGATGAAATTTTAAGAGGTTGTCTCGGATTTTTGCTCATATCTCCGTTATTTACCGACCGATTTTGCTGATTTTAAATAGCGATCTCCTCGAAAGCATGTCTAATAGAATTATTGAAGATTCGGATCTCGCCGATATCTGGGGTCCTCTAAAAACTGATTTCAACAGACAGACGGACAGACAGACAGACAGACAGACGGACATGGCTTAATCGACTCCGCTATCTATAAGGATCAAGAATATATGTATATACTTTATAGGGCCGGAAAATTATATTATAGAAATACAAACGGAATGACAAACTTATATATACCCTTCTCACGGAGGTGAAGGGTATAATAAAAGGCAAAATACTAATAACAACTCAAGCTTGGGTTATTCAAAAATCAATAACAATTGTAGTTCAAAAAATGTAAAGAATGTCAACAACAAAACATGTACATCAAATTTAGTAAACATCAATGCTATTACAGTAAATAATAATAACAAAGAAGCAGGTACTTCAAAACAAGTAAAAACAAACATTAAAACAACAACAATTTCTACATCAACAACTCCTACATCAAATAGTACTTAAGCAAGCAACCGTTTTGCAATGCTTTCTGATAATGATGATGATGAAAATAATGATGATCAAGATGATAATGATGATGATGATGCTATTATAGATGAACAAAATACTGAACAAAGTTCACTAAACCACCACCAATAATAATACCATTTGTTGCAGATAAAAAGACTTTTCAGAATTAATTTGTAACACTGAATTTAATTATAAAACATTAAAAGATGGTCAAATAAGAGTCATGGTTAAAAATATTCAGCCATATAGAGTACTAGTAAAATATTTAAATGATAAAAACTAAAAATTTCATACATATCAACTAAAACAAGAGAGAGCTTATAGAGTCGTAATCAAAAACCTACAACACCCTACACCTATTGAAGAAATTAAGAACGCTATAGAACATTTTGACCATAAAGTTAAAAATATTTCCAATGTTCAAAGTAAGATTACTAAAACTCCTCTTTCAATGTTTTTCGTTGATTTAGAACCAAATCCTAACAATAAATATATTTATGATATAAGACACATAAATAATGCTATTGTTAATATAGTTCCTCCTAATAAATCCAAAGAACTTGTTCAATGTCATCGTTGTCAAGAGTTTGGGCACACCAAAACTTATTGTAGGAAACAAGTTAGTTGTGTCAAATGTGGACTAGGTCATCTTACGGCTGATTGCACTAAGGATGAAGATACTCCACCTCGCTGCGTTAATTGTTTGCAAAACCATCCAGCAATTTATAAGGGTTGCCAGGTTTAAAGAAATCTTTTGAAAAAAAGAATGCCAAACACGTATACAAACAGAAGGTATTTAAATATGAGAAATGAATATGTACAGGAAGAATATCTCTTTTTAAATAATGATAATTCAAATGTTCACCTGAATCTAACAATAACAATAATATTTCCTACTCTAACGTTTTACGAAACTACCCACAAAATTCAAATCAAACTTCTTTTGAGAAACTTTAATTCAAATCAAATAGAACTCACAAATAAACTACTAAGTATGATGACAATTTTAATAGCTAAACTATGCAACTAAACCTTCGTATTGCAATATGGAATACCAATGGGATTTCAAACCATACACAAGAGATTGAATTATTTATCAAAACACATTTTATTGATATTTTATTAGTGTCTGAGACACACTTTACAAGCCGAACATTTTTTAAAATTCAAGGATACGACTTAATAAAATCCAACCACCCTGACGACCGAGCACATGCTGGCGCTGCAATTATAATTATGTAAATCATCTATTAAATATGAAATTTCTTCAGGCAGCTTGTATAAGAATTGCATGTGATCTGAGTAAAATAACTTTTTGTGCGATTTATTTTCCTCCACGATTTACTGTCAAATGTGAAGATTTTAATGAATTTTTTCAAACTTTGGGATCAAAATTTCTAGTTGGTGGTGATTTTAATGCATAACACCAATGGTGGGGATCAAGATTAATTAATCCTAAAGGCAGGGAGCTATACAGATGTATTTGTAACAACAGTTACTCAGTTTTATCTGATGGATATTCAACATACTGGCCTACAGATCCAAGGAAGATACCTGACGTTCTCGATTTTGCTGTTTATTCCGGTATATCGAGAAATTTTCTTCAAATATCAAATTGCAACGATCTAAGTTCCGATCACACTCCACTATTAGTCAATTTTAATACTTTTCTTAATACACATTCAAAAAACTATTCTGTCCTTACACCAAAAACAGATATTAAATCTTTCAACGCATGGATCGAAAGCAACATAATCGTGAATGTTATGAGTAGTAAATACTAAAATATACTGTATATAATGATGTTTTGTTAAGGCATGTTTTGGAGTTGTGCACCGCTACGATGTCTTGAAAATTTAAAATATATTAATGCTAATATGTACATGAATGTATACTATCCAACTTTGTCGGAAAATATCGACCCTAGTAGTAAGAAAAGGGACTTAAGATCCAGATAATTCAATTTGAAACAGAAGAACCATACCAAAAATATATCATGGAATGTTTAAAAACAAATCCTTATAATAAAGATTATAATTTTTAGATACTTGAAGGAATCTATTAAATCCCAATATTAAATTTTTATCTCTGGAAAAGAGAAAAAAATGGCAAATATGGTCAAAAATCGTAATTTTAATAATATTATATGAAAAGATGGTGCCCCAAAATGCCCCAAAATTGTGGACCAAATGGTCCAAAAATATATATAATATATCCAAAAATATGATAGTTACCCCTTAAAAAATTTTTAGCAAAAAAAACATTCGATTCTAATTTTTGTGTTTCGTATAATATGTATAGTCAAATATGAAATGAGGAAAAAATTCGTATACTTTTGTGAGCTTATTTTATGGACTATTTTTAAATAAAGCTAATTAATTTAAGTAAATGTGAATTTTTAAAGTTTTTAAAAGCGTGATATCAAAGCTAAGGATTGTCTATAGAATTTAACAAATTAATTTATTAATTTTCCATACAAAATATGTTATTAAATTTGGTTTCTTTTTATATTACACCTAAATTCGAATACTTATGAGAGACACTGTATGTCGTTTTTGTTTGAAGTTACAGTCGTTTTCTGTTTCATCATTAATAAATAATTTTTTTATGTATATTGTTCCTAAATTTTAAATTTTTACTTTGAAGTACACCTCATTCTTTTTTCATTTTTAGCATTAAAAAAGGGTACATAAAGAAAAAAATCAAATTATTCCTAAATATAATTGTTGATATACAAAAACATATACATATATTAATCTTTTGGTAATTACCTCATTAAATTGTTCGATGGGTTATTATATTTTAACATATTTGTAATACCTTGTAGTTTATTAATCGCCATATTTTAAGTACCTTTGCCTCAATGTGCATTGTGGTATTTGCATCATGTTCTATGGAGTAGTAAGAAGACATTAAAATAAAGTAATGAAAATAACAATCTTAAGATTGGTACCTTTTAAATTCAACTTTTCTCTTGTGTATTTATCAGGAACCAGCAAACTTTTATTCTTGGATCGAGGAAAAAGGCAGTTACAAATAAATCGCCTTCGTATATTTATGCTTTCGGTTAATAGCAATTTCAACTCTGAATTATGAAGATTTTCTAACATTAATGTTATTATTGTAATACATTGTTGAATGCTGTTGCGATCTTGCTGTGAGTTTCATTTACGATCGGGTTGTGTAGGTGTGAATTGCCGAAAATCTTCAAAGCATGGATTATATATATGATGTAATAAGCTTGTTTTATTACGGGACAGCAGTATCTCTTATTTAATTGTAAAACAGATCTTTTATTTCAGTATATATACAGGAAATAAAAATTATAAATCACGTATTACTTAATTAAATAAATTGAAGGGCCTAGCTTCGTCCTGATTAACAACTGAAAAAATGAAAGTATTATTCCAACTTTTTAACAGGTGAAAAGTTACATTCATTTAGATAAAACCCTGTATGAACAAAATGCCAAACTTTGATTTTTTCTAACTCCGACTTCCAATATTATCGTTTTTATACCCTTCACCTTCGTGAGAAGGGTATATATAAGTTTGTCATTCCGTTTGTAATTTATATAATATAATTTTCCGACCCTATAAAGTATATATAGTCTGGATCCTTATAGATAGCGGAGTCGATTAAGCCATGTCTTCAATAATTCTGTTAGAAATGCTTTCGAGAAGATCGATATTTAAAATCAGCAAAATCGGTCTATAAATAACGGAGATATGAGCAAAAATCCGAGACAACCTCTGAAAATTTTTTAAAAGACATATTTTTCCATGCTTTGTTAAAAAAGCAACAACAATACTGTAATTTGTTTTTTTTTTGTTTATTTTGTTTTTCTGTGTTTTTCGTTATGTATGTTTAGATGTCTGTTAGTTTAATGGCCTTGTGTATTTTGTTTTTTATTTCGTTTACCGTTGTTGTTCATTTTATTTTGCTTCTGGTGTAATTTTAATGTAGTCGGGAAAAAATTTAAAATGTATAAAACTAATATTTTTAAAATACACTATGGTGAAAGGTATATAAGATTCGGCACAGCCGAATATAGTACTCTACTTGTTAAATATTCAATTGTGTGTCGTTGAGTTAACTGCTTTATGGCTATTGTTATACCATACACCACTTTAGTGGGGAAAGTATATTGGGTTTGTGCTGATGTTTGTAACGCACAATAATATT
This sequence comes from Lucilia cuprina, assembly GCF_022045245.1. NCBI lineage: Eukaryota > Metazoa > Arthropoda > Insecta > Diptera > Calliphoridae > Lucilia > Lucilia cuprina. Next base: position 61,349,305 of record NC_060952.1, on the reverse strand, counting down.
GGTCCTATATCCACCTTAAAGTATACCAATCGGCTCAGAATCATTTTCTAAGTCGATTTAGCTATGTCCGTCCATATAAACATTGTAATCAAACTACAGGTCGCAAGTTTGAAAATAATTCAATGAAATTTGGCACAAGATATTCTATTCTCCCAGGGACGAACCCTATTGAATATGGTTAAGATCGGTCCATTATTTCACCTAGCCCCCATACAACTGTACCCCCGAATATGGCTTGTAAACATTGTAATCGAACTACAAGTCGAATTTTTAGAAATAATTTAATGAAATTTGGCACATGATCTTCTATTATACCGTAGGCGAAGCCTAGTGAAAATGATTAACATCGGTCCATTCAATCAATTTTCAACTAAATTAATTTTCAGCGAAGTTTTTCAAATATTTCTTTTTTTTAATTTATGGAAAATTCAGCAATATTTTCTATTATGTTATGTTTTTTATACCCTTCACTTTCGTGAGAAGGGTATATATAAGTTTGTCATTCCGTTTGTAATTTCTATAATATAATTTTCCGACCCTATAAAGTATATATATTCTTGATCCTTATAGATAAAAACGACATACAGCGTAGACGATTAAGCCATGTCCGTCTGTCTGTCTGTCTGTCCGTCTGTCTGTCTGTTGAAATCAGTTTTTAGAGGACCCCAGATATCGGCGATGTCTGAATCTTCAATAATTCTATTAGACATGCTTTCGAGAAGATCGCTATTTAAAATCAGCGAAATCGGTCGGTAAATAACGGAGATATAAGCAAAAATCCGAGACAACCTCTGAAAATTTCATCAAAAAATTGTTAAAAAAGCAACAAAAACACTAAAAACACTGTACATACACACGTGTGTGTGTAGATGTATTTGGTTTTATTCAGCTGTGTATTTTTTTGTATGTTTGGAATTCAAACATACAAAGTATACACAGCAAAAAAATATGATTTGCATTTTTTGTTAAAATAAAATAATTTTCCCATTTGTTTTGCAAATATATTTTTTGATGAATAGAAAAAAGTATTTAAAACGTTTTCAATAATATGAGAGTAGATTGTGAGTTATTGTACAATAATTTTCATGCGAATAATGTAAGTTTGAAATTTAAAACTAACACAAATTTTTTCCAAGTGCTTTTTAAAACAATTTTTTTTACGATAAACAAAAACAAAATCTACGTCTCGTCAATATTTACCAGCAATGAATAAGAGGTCGAAGTCGACCGGCTTCGAGTCGGAGCTTAGCCGCCGCCGAACTATATTTAGTTGCTTGAGCCGCCGCCGAAACATTCGGCTTAAATCGACTCAAATTTTTTTAATGTTTTTATTAACTAGACTGTAAGATCAATTATGTTTAAAATACACTATGGTGAAGGGTATATAAGATTCGGCACAGCTGAATATAGCACTCTTACTTGTTTAGTATCAGAGCTTCGAATTAATCAATTCAATTTGAGCTTAATTCACCAAAATCTGAATTCAGAAATATAAAGTTTAATCTTCCAATCCTTTTTTTAATTCTCAGGAATTAATTCAATAGCTTAATTCAAAGCCTTTCAGATTATTTTAATTCATTCATATACTGAATTCATTCATGTTTGAATTACATTCTACTTTGAATGATTCAATTTTTCTTTAATTCAAATCTACTCCAAATTGAATTACGAAATTTTTCTTAAATTCATTTTGTAGTAGACTGAATGAAAAATTTTTCCTTTGCAGCCAGAGTGTTGTATCTCAAAAACTAAAATTTCAACTTATAAGGTTCATAAATTTTTATGTTTTTATCTCTATATAAAAAAATTTTTGCGTAAAAATTTTAAATAGCCTAGTTTACAGTTGATATTTGTATGTTTGTATAATAAGAATGATAATTCTGACTAATAATAATGTCAAGTTGTGGGCACAAGAAAATTTTTCTATTTTTTAGTTATATCAATATTGCTGCAAATAAAGATACATAATATTTATGTACAATATACAAACATACATTCATAGAATGTGACCATAGGTTTATGATCATAAAACATAACAAATCCGTTGAAGTTTGCTCAGAACAGAATATTGCATTTACTGCAGTATAAGGATTTATACGCTTTATAGTAAGTTTTCTGTAAGTACATTTGAAAATTTAAATTACAAAAAAATAAATTATAATTTATTTGACAAATATTAAAACATGTGTATATTAGGATTGTTCAAATAAATGTTTAATTTGAAAATAGTTCTTAAATAATACATATGTATATCATCAGTTGTTATATTTGGTTTCGTATAACCTTTCTTGTTAGCTTTTGCCTAGGAACCACATAATTTAGATGGATTCATCAGATGAAAATTCAAATTTACTCATGATAGCAATTATTTTGAAAATATATTTTTTAATTTGAAATTTAAAATTTGAAATATATTTATAATTCTGTTTATACGTATATGTTCAAACTTTTTTCGAATGAAAATTATATTTGGAAAATATTATTAAAATTTTCCAAAAACTTTATAATTTTTTAAAAAACTTTATAAATAATATGTTTCGATTAAGATTTGTCATTTATGTAAATTTAAATAGGGGCTATATTTATTTTAGTTAAATTTTATCTATAATATAGGGCTTGTTTTTTGTTTAATCATTAGCTGAAATTAAAATACAAAATTGTATTTGTAAAATACAAAATAAAATTTTCTAAAAACATAGCCCCCTAATGTATATACATTTTTATTTAAAAATTTTTCTTTAATCCCCTACAAAAAGAATGAAGAAAAATCGATTAAAGCTATTTTGTAATAGATTTGAATTCGAAAAAATTTAAATCATTCAGCAAGGAATTAAGCCTTTAAAGAATGAATTATACAAGTAATGAATTCAACATTTTTAAAGTCCTAAAGAATTCAGCTTATGAATTAATTCGAATGAATGATATTATAGAATGGTGAAGTAATAAATTTTAATTTGATTTAAAAAATTGAATTAAGGCTTAACAATTTTAAACCTTTGTTTAGTATTATATTAGGTCCCTCTATTATTGGATCAACAAGTTTTTTAAATTGCATTTACTCTATTAGAGCCATTTAAATGTTTTGTTTTAATAGAAAGAGATAATTTCACTATGTCACTTCTACTATTAGTTAAAAATTCGCTGCTTCCATTCATAAGACTTCATAATGTGTCCACTTATTTCAGGATGCCAAGTCAGGCCAAAAATAAGTGGACACATTATGAAGTCTTATGAATGGAAGCAGCCTTTTTTGTAAACATTCCTTGATGTAAATTTCGGTATTTATAGAGCCCGTTGTAACAAATGATTGGCTTCTTTTGTCGCAACTGCATATTGCTTGCCATACCAAGAACTTTCTGGGAAATTTTGTCTGCTTTTGGGTCCTAAACTTTTCTTCAACATTCCCTCGAGCATCAGCAACATAAAACTTTTTACCTGGAAGTTGCGAAAAATCTGCCAGAACATACGTTTCGTCATCCATTATGCAGCAAGAATATTTTTTATAAAACTTGACTTCAATTTCCGTGCTCTGTTTTTGGCCTCTAAATTTTTAGCAGCGTTCCTGTCAGGAACTTTTTGAGCCTTGTATGTTTTTAAAACTGCATTAGCTTTAACTTTTCGTACCAAATAGTCGAGCACTGAGCTAACCGAGCTGCTTTCCTACCGGATGTGTTAGGAGCTCTTTTGAAAATGCGTTCTATTTTTTTGGCTTTGGAAACATCATGTGGACCATTTCTTCTACCTGAACCAGGTTTTCTATCAACTGACAAGTTCTCCCGGTACTGTTTAATAACATTGGAAACAGTTTGACGGCAGACCTTTGTATGCTTGGCCAACTTTTTGTGAGACCAAGTTGGGTATAGTTGAAAATATTTAATAATTTCAGTACGCACTTTTTTCTGGTCACTCATTTTTATCAGATTAACAAAAAAATTAATATAATTAACATTACACATAATAACTGGCATGTTTTTCAAAGGTAACTTGATAAAAAAAAAATCAAATAATACTTTGGTTGGAAAATGTAATGAAAAACGTGTGTTAAGAATTTTTCGATCTCACTCCTTACTACGCGTTTTGTTAACTTTAAATATCCATTTATTTATATGAAAAATCAAAGTTACAATTATTTGTTTTATATATATATATATATATATATATATATATTATATATATATTATATATATATATATAATTTTATATATATATATTCCTCCAATTAAAAAAAAAATCGAACACCGAACGCCGAACTTTTTATAAAATGTTTGAAAATTTTTATACAGAAAGAAACATACATTCTGGCTGTACAATAAATTTCCGATACATATAGGTGCAAAACGCCTCTATAACTGTTGGTTTTTTCAGCTGATTTGAAAAACTGTTAACCAGAAAGTGATTAAAAAGTTATGAAAAGAGAAATATTTAATATGAATTATCTAGTTTCGATTATAAATCTTTGATCTCATTTGTAACATCTAGATCCTTAATCTCAAACGATCTAGACATGTCTGTCAGTCTGTCTGAAAGAACGATAGGACCTAAACTATTGTTGCAGTTTGATTGGTGTTCAAAATGGACAAAATCGGTTTACTTTTGACATGCCTTTAGAAAATTACTATCCTTCATAACATTTTTAAAAATACTAGTGTTTTTATGATTTCATACTTAAGTTTTTTTTATGAACAAAAACTATTTTTATTTCGAAACCTGTAATCTGCTGTGTATCAGAAAATAACTATTTTAAATCAGAATCGGATGTAATTTCCTAGGATCCCAAAATAGGGTAAATAGGGTAAATTCATATTACATTTTCACAAAAATTCGAACTTAAACCGACTGTGGTTATATAACACTTAAATCTATCTAGAAAACCATTTTTATCTCCCCTTAAAATTTTTTTTATATAACTCTAAAAATTAAACTAAAAATTTACTTTAAATAACTCTCAATTCGAGAAAACAATAAAGATGCGATTTCACTAACATTTTCCATACAAATCGAGTTTTATATCAAAAATATAAAATATAAATTTATTGTTAAATCGAGATAACAATAAAAATCTGTGATCAATTAAATATAACATGAAAAAATTATCTTGATTCGGTTGCCTTTTTTAAATGCAGCTCAAATCTAAAAAACCATAAATATATGTATTTGACTACTCATTTTAGTGTCCCAAAAGACAGCACTTCTGCAAATCTTATATAAATAGGTAGACCTCTCAAATGATGCATATAAAGCATTGTTCATATAAAATTTTGACGAATTCATCTTTCGATATCTTTTTATACTTTTAGAAAATTATATGTATGTAGCGCCGTATTTATTGCAAGCTTTTCAAATTAAATAATGATTTTGAATAACTCCAGCATACATTTTCCATTTATCATTAACAAATTCTGTTTTTTTTTTAATTGGAGGAAGATTTGGATATTTTAATAAGTAAAAATATTTGGGTATGTTTTTTTGTAAATCTAACGATATTTGACCTTTAAACCTTTATTTCTTCGGATTTAATAAGTAGTGTCTAAATCCAGCCAAAACTTAAGTATGGATGCATAAAAGCTAATGAATAAAAATAATATTTTTAAACATATTTTTGTATAAATAGATGTATTTGAGAAACAATGATGAGACAAAAACTTTGGTTTTACTCTTTAATGAACAACTCAAAATTGTTTTCTGTGTCAAAATTCAAGGACTCTTCATATTTTCCTAGGACAGTAATTTTGTTCTTTTTTAAGAATTTTGAAATCTTGCAATGAGCCCAAATTTTTCATGATTTTGTCCAGAATTTTTCATAATCGTCTTCAATTGCATGTAATTTTTCAAATAGCAATAAAATCGATTGTAATTTTGTATGGTTAATGGCACGTATTTTTGTAGTTAACAAAATGCCCCGAAGCCTTTTGCCTCTTTGCACCAGGGGCACTACAATTCAAAGTAATGTGTGACCAAATTTAAACTGAACAGTTCTTAAAATCTACTGAACGTGGAAAAATTAAAACAACTAATTTGAAAGTGTCCTTAGTTCCCTACCAGTGATTGAAAATGCTGATTTCAGTGTAATTTCTCGAAAAAAGTTTCTTAAAATTGTCTTCAAATTAGTGAAAATATCCTAATTAAAGCTCATTACAACATTCTCTGAGAGAGTAAATCAAAATTCCGACGGTTTGGAAGATATGAACCTGAGAAAATGATCACTTTTTTAAAAATGACACTAATGCCCCATATATTAGTGACTTTGGGCAAAACTGGAAAACACGGGTCTTCTTATTTTTGGTCTTTTATCAGATAGTGGTGTCCGTATATGGTTATTTTTTTCGTGTTGCACTGTGCATTTCATTTGACGAAAAACATTCATACTTAATTCTTCCTATTAATGGATAATTAAATCCTGATGAAAAGTAGCTTACCTTAAAAGACATAAAATTCAAAAATAATACAGGTAAAGTTTAAAAGAGAAAGTAATACATTTATTCTATTTATCAAATATTTTAATATTCCCAGAAAGTCATGATTGCGAATAATAATCTCAAGCTTATTAACATCTTTGTCAATCTACAAATTGTCAATTGTTGCGAAAGCACATGCATATTTTTCTAGATATCCAATAAAAAAAGAAAGAGAAAAAAACAAAAAAACACAATGAGAATCATTAAAACTAAAATGCGTAATTGAATTTGATTTCAATATAAATAATTATTATTAAGCTTGAAAAAACTACAGAAGAATACATTGAAAATATATAAAAACTCGGAAATTATCTTAAAGAATTCTACGATCGGGAAATTGGCAACCAAATCAGTGATTGGCAAGTTAAGATTGGAATTAGGGATGCCAATCGGGAATTCCCGGTTCTCGAAAATCCCGGGATTTGAAAGTACCGAAAACCGGGATTTTTAAAAATGAAATCCCGGGGATTTTTAAAATCCCGAAGTTTAAGTGTTTTTTTCGCTAAATTTATACATTATAAAATATCAAATAAGAGAATTTTAATAGTTTTTGATTAAAAAATGAGCAGGATCATAAAATTTTGAACATTTCGGACTATTTTTAAATCGAATTACATTCTTCATTGAGTTATTTTTTACACTTAAGATGACTCTAGTAACTTACAAGTTGAAATATCAAAAAAGGGGCATAGATACTAACGGATATCTAAAATACCAAGTAAGAAATTATGATTTAGTTTTCATATATTTAAGCAATTTATTTCTAAAAAACTAATTTTCTGAAATATGCTTTATATGGGGGCTTCCCCAAGCCCTCTGTTTGAGGCCATCCTCATAAAATTTGGATGATGAATTTACGGTTAGATAAAAAGTATTTATGATGAATTTCACTATGGCACTAGTCTTTTTAAGCGAATTATGGAAATTAAAGTAATTTTTTGAAGAGGGGCTTGGGTCATAAGATTTCCGAAATTCAACAGGGTCTTCAAGGCTAGTATAAAACTTAGTTGTGCCACTTTTTGTCGATATAAGAGAATCTATACTGACAGTCAACAGATGGCGAGATGATAATTCTCTTATTTGGGTAAGAGGACACGATATATAACTGGAAATAATATTGCTGATAACTTGGCAAAAGCTGGAACTACGATGGCTATACTTGATATAGACCAGTTTTGCAGTGTTTCCCTAGCGGCCATTAAAAACTATGTATTCAGCTCAAAACAGCTGGTCACATGAGTGGTGCATCTAGAAAGCACTGAATTTAGATAACTATTTTATTATTTTTAGTACTTTGAAATAATTTGTTTTCCAAAAATTTCAAGAAATACTTATGGGAAAGCTTTATATATTAGTAAACACATACTTAATATATTCATATTGTAATATGAAACAGAATAAGTTATTTTTGTCGGTAAATTATTAAAATTTTTTGAAAATTTATTTATATTTTACGGGATTTAGAAATCCCGAATATCGGGACTTTTAAAAATCAGTCCCGATTGGCATCCTTAATTGGAATCAAAGTGCAACCTTAGAATCCTAACGCCAACCAGTTCAATTTATGAGAACAATCATTTGTGAGAAATCATCTATAAATACAAACTTTGTTTTAGACAAAAATAGTTAAACACAGTGAATATTGCATAAATTTTAAATATATAAACAAATTGCATAATGCTTAAAAGCTTGTGAAAATATTAAGAGAGATAACAAAGAGATTAAAATATATAAATTAAAACTAATAAAAACATACACATTTATAAAAAGAGAAATATGAATAAATTAATAAAAATTAAACTTTTTAACTATATTATCTATTATATCACATCAATTTTCTCAAGAAACATTTTTTAGTATTAATTATTCTTTAAACTTTTTTGTCTAGCTAATTAAAAGTGTATAACCATACTTATTTTGTCTATCAACGTAATATATTTAACATCATTAACCCGATAAGAAACTGCATTGGCGTGTGCAAATAGAAATATCAATTGTTATTGTAATTGAAGTAAGAAATAGGACATACGATGTGTCAATTTGGTTTTTGTATTAAAAAACATTTGTTGATGCAATTTATTTTGTTTTTTTTTTCATACAAATTTACAGGTCAATAATATTTTTAATTTTTGTATTTTGTAAAAATAATAATATTGTATATGTAAATAAAATTACATTAACAAATTTTTAATATTAGTATTTTTTCTAATGTAACATTATAATTGCATCATATATGCAAGTTTTTGTTTTGCAAATAAACATTTTTATTTTTTAAAACATTTGTTTGTCGCCATAAACCATTTTTCTCCGCATACAAATCCATCTTTCACATACATATGTACGTACAAGTTATATGTGCGAGTCCTCCGGACAACCCGATATCCGGTTTTCCCATGTCAATTCCGGTATGAATTGACAAAACATAGTGGGAAGCATTAAGTGCTGCCCTACCAAAAAAATTTTTTTTTCTACAAATTAGTTAAATTCCTAATTTAAGCTCATTTTCAATTTCTAAACTTTTAAGGGAATTTTTTGTCCAGAATTAAGGATTAAAAAATGCAGAAAAATAAAATAACTACTTTATCGTTATAATTTTGATATCTATTTCAAAAAAATTTCGTATACCTCATTTTAATCCACTTTCTTTTGATATATTACTTATTCAAAAATATAAAATTTATTAAATTTGCATATCATTACAATTTTGGTACAGAGTACATTTCTTAGTATATTGTATTTTCCCTATTCACGCAAATAACTTTGTCAGTTTTCATGCTAGAAATTTTATACGGTTATAGTACGTATTTTTGAAATTAATAAAATGCTTCTTTACACCGAGCACTATAATTCAAAGTACGGTGTTACATAATTTAAACTGAACTATTCAAATTTACTGCACATGGAAAAAAATAAACAAATCATTTGAAAGTGTCCTTAGTTCCCTACCAGTGATTGAAAATGCTGATTTCGGAATAATTTCTCAAAAAAAGTTTTTAATTTTATCCACAAATTAGTCAAAATTTACTAATTTAAGCTTTTTTTTCAATTTCTAAAATTATAAGGATTTTTTGGCCCATATTTTATTGTTATAAGATAAATTTTGATATCTATTTAAAAAAAGTCATTACATATAGAAAAATATTCTCTTTACTTTTTGAAGAAACCCTGGTAACGCCGGGTACACGCAGCTAGTAAATTATATATAATAACAACAACAAAAGTTTAATTGGGCAATTTCGTGTGACACAACTGGATAAATCGATTTGAATGAAATTTGAACGAACTGCTGGAGTTAGAGCGGGTCAAAGTTGCACATTTTGGTCATACAATTTTCTTTCAAATGAGTGTAACTTTCCTTAGAAGCCGATTTCGTATTCATAGTCGATCAGAAAACTATATGAAATTCTTATAGGAGGTTGCGCAGGAAATTTTTCAGATATGTCGGTCAGAATTCTGGGAAATTGTGAATGAATTTTATACCCTTTGTAAGAAGGGTATATACAGTGTCTCTCATAAGTATTCGAATTTAGGTATAATATAAAAGAGAAACTAAATTTAATAACATATTTGTATGCAAAATTAATAAATTAATTTGTTAAATTCTCTAGACAGTCCTTAGCTTTGATATCACGTTTTTTTTTGAATCTTTAAAAATTAACATTTACTTAAATTAATTTAGCTTTATTTAAAAAAAAACCATAAAAATACCTCACAAAAGTATACGAATTTTTTCTGTATTTCATATATGACTATATTATACGAAACCTGAAAATTAGAATCGAATGTTTTTTTTTGCTACAAATTGTTTTAAGGGGTAACTATCAACCGAATGAATATATTTTTGACGACAACACCTCCTTTTTGTGCATACCAAATTTCATTAAAATCGGATTAACCGTTTAGAAGTTACCGAATTATTTCCCTCTTTTTTTTTTCCTATACCACTGTGCACTGTATGTAAAAAATTTTGGGCCTATTTTGATCATAGTAGATAATATTTAAACAGATATCAATATTTTTGTGTTAGGCCAAAATGATATGGTGACATTCAGCCTAGAGGCCATTGGTTTCTAATTGAATTATCTGGATCTTAAGTCCCTTTTCGTACCACTAGGGTCGATATTTTTCGACAAAATTGGCTAGTATACATTCATGTACATATTAGCATTAATATATTTTAAATTTTCAAGACATCGTAGCGGTGTACAACTCCAAAACACGCCTTAACAAAACGTCATTCTATACAGTAGATTTTAGTTTTTACTACTCATAACATTCACGATTATGTTGCCCATTACAACAACACTGTATGTAAAAAATTTTGGGCTTATTTTGATCATAGTAGATAATATTTAAACAGATATCAATATTTTTGTGTTAGGCCAAAATGATATGGTGACATTCAGCCTAGAGGCCATTGGTTATAAAAAAAATGATTCCACTATATTGAATGGCGTTTCTTCGAGGCATGCTTTGGAGTTATAAACATCCACAATATATTGAAAACTTAAAATGTATAACAGCTGATATCTAAAACAATATATAGAAGACAAGTTTCCCCGAAAAATTTTGACCCTAGTATTATAAAAATGGACTTGAGTTCCAATAAATTGAATTAGCGAATTAGCGATGGAAGAATGACTCCAATAATATATCTTGAAACGTTTAAATACAGATTCTTGTAATAAAAAATATTATTTTTAAATACTCCAAGGGGTATATTAAATCCCAATAACACATTTTGGTTTTATCTCTGGGAAAAAGGAGAAAAAAATACAAATATTGCCAAAAAACGCCATTTTAATTATATTACATAAAAAGATGGTACAAATGCCCCAAAATTGTGGACCAAATGGTCCAAAAATATATCCATTCGGTTGATAGTTACCCCTTAAAACAATTTTTAGCAAAAAAATCATTCGATTCTAATTTTTGTGTTTCGTATAATATAGTCAAATATGAAATACAGAAAAAATTCGTATACTTTTGTGAGGTAATTTTATGGACTTTTTTTAAATAAAGCTAAATTAATTTAAGTAAATGTGAATTTTTAAAGTTTTAAAAAGCGTGATATTAAAGCTAAGGACTGTCTAAAGAATTTAGCAAATTAATTTACTAATTTTGCATACAAAATATGTTATTAAATTTGGTTTCTTTTCATATTATACCTAAATTCGAATACTTATGAGAGACACTGTATATCAACAATATATACAAGACAGCTTAATTGAAGAAAAGTGCAAATAAAACCAAGTGGTGAGTCTTTAATTTTTTCTTGAATTGTCGGGATCAGTGGGCGCTTTAATGAACGAACTTAGGAGGGCGGATAACCGTATCCGTACCCTAGAAAAGAGGAATATGCGCATAAATAGGAAGAGACGAGAAACAAAAAAATACAGACTGGGTGACGTAGTTTACATTAAGGACAATCAAATAAAAGCAAAACAAAAACCAATTTATAAACGTGAAACCATTAGAAAAGACAATAGAGTAACAGTAGACACTGACACAGGTAAACGAATCCATAAAATCCATTTGAAAAATATACCTGAATAAACTCATCCACTTGGTAATAAAAGCACATAGGTTGGCATGTTCTACATTTGAAAATTGTTCCCTGGAATAAAACCTTTTAAATTATTTAACCTTTTTTTTTAAAAAAATAATAAATAATATTTTAATAATTAATTAAAAACACATATAAAAGGAAAAATAATAATCTCATTAATGAATAAAAACAGAGAAAGAAATACATTTAATAACTTAAAAATATAAAATATATTGTAAAATTTAATAATTTGCTTTAGATAAAATTTTGAAAAAATATTAATGCATTGAAAAAATATATTCAATAATATAAAAAATATTATAAAAATTAATTTTTTTAAGTAAAATTTTGAAAAACGGTAATGAAACAAAAAAATATATATTTAATAATCTAAAGGAATTCTAAAATTGAAAATTTTTAAAATTATCTACACAAAAATAATTTAAAGTTATCTATTAAATTGAAATAATTTATTAAAAAATTAAAAAGTATTAAACAAATTTTGTATTTGGATCATGAAATACTATACATAAAAACTTATTAAATAACAAAAAATTTAAAGAGAAATAGAATTTTTAATCCTATACGCAAAAACCTATTAAATAACAAAAAGTATATTAAAAAGAAATAAAATTGTTTACATTGAAAGTAATAAATCAGAAAAATCACTTTATAAGGAATTTAAATGAAAAAGGAAAAAACCTGAAACAATGATATAATAAAAAGAAAATTATAAAGAAAATAAAAATATTCTTAAAATAATAAAAAAACAAGGGCTGATAACCGTATCCGTACCCTAGAAAAGAGGAATATGCGCATAAATAGGAAGAGAAGAGAAACAAAAAAATACAGACTGGGTGACGTAGTTTACGTAAGGACAAACAAATAAAAGCAAAACAAAAACCAATTTATAAACGTGAAACCATTAGAAAAGACAATAGGGTAACAGTAGACACTGACACAGGTAAACGAATCCATAAAATCCATTTGAAAAATATACCCGAATAAACTCATCCACTTGGTAATAAAAGCACATAGGTTGGCATGTTCTACATTTGAAAATTGTTCCCTGGAATAAAACCTTTGAAATTATTTAAACTTAAAAAAAAATAATAAATATTATTTTAATAATTAATTAAAAACACATATAAAAGGAAAAATAATAATTTAATTAATGAATAAAAAAAGAGAAAGAAATACATTTAATAACTTAAAAATATAAAATATATTGCAAAATTTTATAATTTGCTTTAGATAAAATTTTGAAAAAAATATTAATGCATTGAAAAATATATTCAATAATATAAAAAATATTATAAAAATTATTTTTTTTAAGTAAAATTTAAAAAAACGGCAATGAAACAAAAAAATATAATTTAATTATCTAAAGGAATTCTAAAATTGAAAATTTTTAAAATTATCTACACAAAAATAATTTAAAGTTATCTATTAAATTGAAATAATTTATTAAAAAATTAAAAAGTATTAAACAAATTTTGTATTTGGATCATGAAATCCTATACATAAAAACTTATTAAATAACAAAAAATTTAAAGAGAAATAAAATTTTTAATCCTATACGCAAAAACCTATTAAATAACAAAAAGTATATTAAAAAGAAATAAAATTGTTTACATTGAAAGTAATAAATCAGAATCAAAAACAGTAATAGAATATATATAGAATAGAATGTAAAAGGAAATATATTAAAAATCATAAATAAGAAATTTAAAAAAAAAATTATATAATGTATGCAAATGTAATCCTAAAAATTTTATCATTTTATTTAAATAAAATTGTATTCTGAAACATATATTTTTTTGAGATAGAGTTTTATTAATTTCCGGTGTTACCGGATTCAATATATTTAAATACGATTCGCCGTTGGTAACCATGGATTATGGAAGCGGCTGGGAAATAAATGGATATTTTAAACTAGTTCACACAATCAATCTAGAGCAATACGAAAAAGTTTTGGAAAATTTGGAAGAAACCATGAAACGAAATATGAACCCAACTCCGATGAGAACCATTAGGGAATTTCACTTTTTGAATTTCACAATTGAGGCTATGTGAATTGGAGAATAACCACGAAAGAAGACCACGATCCATAAATTGGATTGGATCCGCTTGGAAATGGATTGCGGGCTCACCGGATGCAATTGACTGGGATAATATTCTTCGGAGACAGGACAAGATAGTGGCAAAAAACAATAACAATCAATTAAATGAACAAATTTTCAATATTTCACAAGCATCAATTGGAAAACTTAATGAAATAGTGTCATACACTAATTCCATCAACAAGAGAATGGATTCAGAAAATATGGAAATTCTTCTATCAAATAAAATACCAAAGGTAACATCACAAAAGTTGAAAGGAAAACAAGTTAATCTTAGATACCACAACCTAATGGTAAATGAAGATGAAACATATGGCATAATTGGGGACTGTTTCCATATAAGAAATACTATAATATGCGAAGCGAATAAGCTTAGGAAACTACCTGTGGATAGATGTGATGCAAGATTGCTTAAAGGTGGTAATGCAGATTGTCACTTCATAACGAACATGGAAGAAATAGTGGAATTATTAAATGATAATACCATATTTGTAACTAATTTCAATGGAACCATAAAGAATAAAAAGGAGGAAAGAACTATTAACGGAACATTTATCATACAATTATAAAATGAAAGTCTGAAATTTGGAAACCAGACCTTTTCTAGCAAAGATGCCACCACAATACAGACCCATCCATCAATCTTTACGAATGTTACAAATAAAGGCATAAAACTAAATCTCGAGTACATACATACATCTAATTTAAAGAATATAGGACATATCAAAAAACTTGGAGAAGCTTTCAATATGTCAACTATAATAGAAGCCATTGTCTTAATAATCCTAGACTGTACCTGTTATAGAATATGGAGGAAAATAACAACGGCAATAACTATTCCCAAAACAGATGAAGCAACGAAAAATTCTAATCTGCGGGACGCAGATATTTAGAGGGGGGACATGCTGACAGTATGAAGTCGATCATATTTCAACTATTTTATGTTGCAATATTTGCAACCTACATATTTTAAGAATAAATTATATATTAGGTTAGGCGCAATTTACATGAAGACTTTTCAGACGTCTGTTTTTCCAATTCTCTTTTGAGAATCTTCAAAAAAATCATGAACATTTATACGGTGATTTTTTACATGCAACTATGCATGTCTTTTTTTGATGTTTAATTGTATAATCCTTTTTAATTACTTATTCGTAGTAAAAATAAAATGAAATTTTTAACATAAAAACCATTTAATTTGATTTAAAAAAATTTAATTACACGCTATAGTATTTTTTTAATGCAAATTTTAATGTTTTCATATAAAAAAGACATAATTATTTATTTTACATAAGCATAATATCAACAGTACGAATCAGTTTAAAGAGGAATGTCAAAAACAATCATGAAAATCCCAAATCATGTTTGTTTTCTTACCCCCATTCTCCTCTTCCCCGCTCACCACCAATCACCGACAAACATGAAAACGTCTGGGCAAACATGAAAAAAAATCATCGTGTAAATTGGGTGTTACTGATAAGTGTGCATGAATTATTATTGATTAGTTGACATATTTTAAGTATAAATTGTATCGTTTACCATTCAGGTAATTAGTAATGTAACAAAATTTGTCTTATTTGAAACATAGGAAAACGGGCCAAGGGTTGGCCCCAACTTTAACTATTATTATTAGATTATTATTGTTTACTTGACATATTTTAAGTATAAATTGTATCGTTTACCATTGCCAAGGTTCATTCAATTTTGGATATTAACCAGGTAATTAGTAATGTAACAAAATTTGTTGTATTTGAAACATAGGAAAACGGGCCAAGGGTTGGCTCCAACTTTAACTTTTTAGTGTTCCCTTCAAGGGACACTTTAACTGGCGCCCGAGCAGGGACCCGCTTAAAATGCGGTGTCCTAAATCATCTGGATTGTATCATTAAGTAGTGTGTTCTGCGGTTCCAAAGGGACCCTCCAGGACCATGAACAATAATTAAATCGAATATGTTCTGCGATTCCTACGAGACCCTCCAGACATAAAATAATAAAAATAAAAGGGTATACTGCGATTCCCACGGGACCCTCCAGTATTACTAATATAATTAAATAATACAATCCAAGTGAAACATTTTTTTCTATTAAAATTGGTGAATGTCTTCTAAGAGTCATTGAGGTTCAACTCCTTGACAGAAAATTTTTTTGGTAGCATTATTTGTTCTGTTGGAGATCAAAAAAGGAAAATTTTGCTGTGAAGTCAGTCGTGCCTTAGTAGGTTGAATTCAGTTGATCTGATGCCGACTAAAAAGGTCAACACGGCCCTTCCTCAACCACAAAAAGGATGGTCTTAGAATGCCAATCAGGTACCACCTCCGTTCCCGGTTAAAAAATTCTAAAATTTTTTTTATGAAAATTATAAAGTGACAAAACAACCTGAAATACATTGAGTGAAGTGCAATAATGATTAAAAAAATCCAGTGTGCTGCGATCCTGAACGCAGGCCCTCCAGTACATAAAAAATGTAATGTCACCAAATAAAAAATAAGTGAGTCCGCTGGTAAAACGTGAAATCTCCAACTTGTCATAATCAGGAAAAATCTTTACAAGTTGTTGTCAACATAAGAACCTGCACAACTAAGTGAAGACGGAAGTAATATTTGTTCCTCTACTGTTAATAAAATGAGAAGTGGAAAAATTCACGGGGTGAGGTAAATCGTGCCTAAGTACGGCAGTATACTGTTCGAAACCGTATAATACGATCCTCCAACCATGACTATAATCAAGAAAAATTGTATAAATTAATAAAAATGTGCACTCACCAAATGAGTATGAAAAAGAAAATTTAAATCTTAAAGAGTCACTGAAAAATATTAAAAATTGTTAATAAATATTGAAAATAACAAAAATGAAAAAATTACATAATTATTGAAATCCGAGAAAAATCTGAAATAAGAAAATTTTTAAAGAAAATAAATTTTTTAATAAAATAAAATTATGAAAAATTTCAAAAGTGCAAAAATCACTTTATAAGGAAGTTAAATGAAAAAGGAAAAAACCTGAAACAATGATATAATAAAAAGAAAATTATAAAGAAAATAAAAATATTCTTAAAATAATAAAAAAAAACAAGAAAGTTAATTCTAAATACTAAAGTGCATTATTTTCTAATTTTACCTTTAAAACCTTTGAAATTATTTAAACTTAAAAAAAAATAATAAATAATATTTTAATAATTAATTAAAAACACATATAAAAGGAAAAATAATAATCTAATTAATGAATAAAAAAAGAGAAAGAAATACATTTAATAACTTAAAAATATAAAATATATTGCAAAATTTTATAATTTGCTTTAGATAAAATTTTGAAAAAATATTAATGCATTGAAAAAATATATTCAATAATATAAAATATATTATAAAAATAAATTTTTTTTACGTAAAATTTTGAAAAACGGTAAAATTGAAAATTTTTAAAATTATCTACACAAAAATAATTTAAAGTCATCTATTAAATTGAAATAATTTATTAAAAAATTAAAAAGTATTAAACAAATTTTGTATTTAGATCATGAAATCCTATACATAAAAACTTATTAAATAACAAAAAATTAAAAGAGAAATAAAAGTTTTAATCCTATACGCCTATTAAATACAAAAAGTATATTAAAACGAAATAAAATTGTTTACATTGAAAGTAATAAATCAGAATCAAAAACAGTAATAGAATATATATAGAATAGAATGTAAAAGGAAATATATTAAAAATCATAAATAAGAAATTTAAAAAAAAATTGATATAATGTATGCAAATGTAATCCTAAAAATTTTAACATTTTATTTAAATAAAATTGTATTCTGAAACATATATTTTTTTTGAGATAGAATTTTATTAATTTCCGGTGTTACCGGAAATCACACTATCAATCTAGAGCAATACGAAAAAGTTTTGGAAAATTTGGAAGAAACCATGAAACGAAATATGAACCCAACTCCAATGAGAACCATTAGTGAATTTCACCTCAATTGAGGCTATGTGAATTGGAGAATAACCACGAAAGAAGACCACGATCCATAAATTGGATTGGATTCGATTGGAAATGGATTGCGGGCTCATCGGATGCAATTGACTGGGATAATATTCTTCGAGGACAGGACAAGATAGTGGCAAACAACAATAATATTTCACAAGCGTCAATTGGAAAACTTAATGAAATAGTGTCATACACTAATTCCATCAACAAGAGAATGGATTCAGAAAATATGGAATAAGTTGGCAACTTATAAACGAAATAAATGGTAAAAAAGCAACAAGTTTAGATGAAACTTTAATAAATAGTTTTAAACATGAAAATCTGCATGATGTACTGAATAACTTCGCAATAAACCTAACAAATAATGTCCAAAAGATAATTCATACATGAAATTGAAATATTTAACATAATAAAACCACTAAACACAAACAAAAGTATATGTATTTATAGTATATGTATGTAAATATATATATATATATATATATATATATATATATATATATATATAATATATATATATATATATATATATATATATATAATATATATATATATATATATATATATAATATATATATATATATATATATATATATATATATATATAATATATATATTTATATATATATAAGTTAACAACCTTCTGGCCCCCAACAGGTTAAACATATTGCAACACGCGCATGACACAAATGCGATTCAGTATTTATTGTTAGATGCAACCGGATACCACCAATTATGCGCGTGTGGATAATTTAGTGTGTAAGCATATTTAAATTAATTATTAGTAAGCATATTTTAGCCTAAAATTAAGTTTATATTAATTGTTATTCAAATTATCAGTTCAGTTCATTTCTAGGACGCGAACGGAATAAAGATTGCTTAATGAAATTAAAAATCGGTGTTTAACTTAATTAACAAAAGGTGAGTTGGATCCCATGGGTGACCCAACCCTTATTTTTTATTAACAACCAAATGGTTGTTTTAACTGGCGCCCGAGCAGGGACATCCTTAAAAAATGAAGGATCGCCCTTAAAAATTGGTTTGGCTCGCGAAGATAGTGTTTTATTTTAAAAATATTTAAAAAAGGAAAAGAAGTGTGATTGAAGTGTAAATTGAATAAATATGAAAATAAGTAAATGAAACTGTGCAAAGTGTCCTCGAAATTCCTTGATCTCCCACTATTAACAGGTATGTAAGGCGTAAAAGTGAAAAAGTGCAATAACAATATAAAAAGTGACCAATATGGGCTCTTAAGTAGCCCAGCGTGCTGCGATCCTGAAATCAGGCCCTCCAGTGCGTAAAAAATTTTTTTATGTCACAAAATAAATAATAATAGAGTCCTCTGGAAAAATGTGCAACTTTTCTTCGAAACACCCTTTCCTTAATTGTGAAGATTACAGAGGGCTAAAGAGTGCTCCGGAAAACATCCTTGCAAGTTGCAGTTAACTTAAGAACCTGCACTACTGAGTGGTGTTGGAGCTAACTCTTTTCGCCTAGTAATAGGGTAAAGGTTGGGAAGGTTCACAGGGTGAGATTCACCGTGCCTTAATACGGCAGTATATGTTGAAGCAAATTCTGTTCGAAAAAGGATAACGCGATACTCCATCCACGGCTATAATAAAATAAAATAAATCATAATAAAATAAAGATTAAGCACTCGAAAAAAACAAAAAAATTATAATAATAAGAAATTCCTTAAAAGGAAAAAAATAATTGAATTGCAATAAA
>NC_060952.1:61325043-61329375 GCF_022045245.1 Lucilia cuprina | reverse complement strand
CTATACTTAAGTATTTCTTTTTTAATGTATACGGCTTTAATGCCTTAATTTTTGATTTTAAAAATTTATTTTTGATTTTGGGGTTACCACACTTTTATGGCAAATTAGGAATTTGCCGCCGTTGAAATATTACCACCTTGTCGCCCTGGACTTTCGTATATTTTTTGGCGCCATTTAGTTTTCGCCTCACGCCGTTTTTAAAAATATCATCGTGGTGACGTGGTACTTTGTATTATTTCGCGCCAATACAAAATGACACTTACGGACATTGTTGACACTTGATAGATTTTTTAATGCTATCAACAAGAGAGTAATGAAATGGGAAAAAGAAAATTCTTTTAGATATGTAGTAAATCGATTGCCATAAATATACATTATTATTAACAAATTGACACATAGAAAATGTTTCAATTTGCGCATAGGGGGATTTTTATAGAAAAAAGTCTAATTTAAAGGGCTAAAAAAATTAATTTTAAAAACATTAAAAAACGCATTAAATTTTGCTCGCCATTCTACGTTCCTAGCTTTTTCTGAAAAAGTCGACTTTAAACAACCTTTCAAATGTTACTAACAAAGCTTAAGTGATATTTTATGAATTTTTATCAAATTTGATTAATAAAAATATGTCCTCAAACTATAAGTAAATCGAAAGTCCTCAAACAATGCAGTACATAGAAAAAATGCACCCAAACTATGCGCAATGTAAATAATTATATACATTCAAATATATATATATAAATAAGAAAATTCTTTAACTATCACTTGTTTAGCCCAAAACGTGTTAATGAAAATAATATGATATTTTGTATAATTTGAGCACTGTATTTTCCGAAAATTTCACACATTTTTAACCCTATCTAGATTTGACAAAAAAAGTGTTAAGCCAAATTTGTTTTAAATAATTGTCTGAGTAGTTTTTTATAAAAATCTCTGAAATATCAAATGGACGATACATCGGTCCATGAATTCACATTGTTGACGCTTTTTGATTTTTGTTGAAAAAAGTCGGCTTTAAACTAATTTTAAACACATTTTTCATCATTTTTGATTAATTAGAGTTCTTTTAATTAAAAAGATGAATTTCGTTTCAACTTAATAAGAATTTTTCTGACTTCCTTGTTTTTTTTACAAAAAAGTCGACTTTAAAAAACTTTTATGATGCAAAAGTATAATTATTTCAATAAATCGTCTATATTCCTATATATAAATTCCGATATGAGTCGAAAAATCTTTAAAAATATAGGACAAACTTGAAAATATATAGGACCCACAGAAAAATTCTGATAAAAAGTGTTAAGTCAAATTATAGAATTATTTTAATAAGAAGTCGAATCTTTATCCGATTTTGAAAATAATTATCGGGAGAGATAAGAATGTTTGTATAAGAATAAGAATTTTTACAAGAATATATCGGATAGCCAATTTTATGTTCTTATACGATTTTTTAGAAAAACTTTCGAATTTTTCCGATTTTCTAAATTTGTCCAAAAATCTTGATTTTATATGTTTTTTTTTTTTTGGAAAAAGTCGACTTTAAGCGACTAAAAAAGTTGACATTAAACAAATTAATTTTTTTGCAAGAAACAATGAAGTCAGAAAAATTCCAATTTTGTCAAAATGACGTTTAAAAAAATAATAAAAAAAAAATTAAAATTATTTTAAAGTCAACTTTTTTAGTAGTTTAAAATCGACTTTTTCCATTAAATCTACATAAACTAAAGAATGTAGGACAAATTTAAAAAAGTCGTAAAAATTAGTTTAAGTTCGAGTAAAATTTGCAATTTGTCTTCAGAGATCGACTTTTTTGGAAAAAAAAAAAAAATGGGAAACCCGAACATTTTACAAAAGAATCGTAAAAGAACATAAAATTGGACCTTCCCCTAGAGAAAATCGGACGAATTCGGTTTTTTATTATTATATAACTTATTTTAAATGTTCGAAATTCCAAAATATTGGAAAGATTTTTAAAATAGTCGTTAAAATTCGACTTTATAATATTATATAAGTATGAATTCATATACCGATGACGTATAAATTCATCATTCAATTCAAATAACTCAAACTAGTCAAAAATGATGAAAAAAGAATAAAAAACTGTTAAAATTTTGTTTAAAGACAACTTTTAGAGACGTTTAAGGTCTACTTTCTCAAAAAAAAAAACTCATAAAGTTATGAATGTTGGACAAATTTCGAAAAAAGTTGTAAAATATAGATTAAGTTCTACTTAAATTAAAAAAATCCTCGACGTTTTAAGGAAACAAATTTAGAAAGTCGACTTTATTAAATAATATATGAATTCATGGACAGGTATATTGTCCATTTTCAATTTCGGAGATTCTTTAAAGAATCTTCTTCCAACAATTATTTAGAAAATCAGATAAAAATTGCAAAAAGTCGACTTCTTATTAAGATATGTAATTGCAAAATTTGGCTTAACACTTTTTAATCAAGTGTAGAATTTTTCACTTAAGGTTATGTACAATTTTCATGTTTGTCCAATGTTTTTAAAGATATTCGACTTATATAGAAATTTCTATATCAAGATAATGTAAAATGCATGTTAAAGTTATTTAAAGTCGACTTTTTTGGCAAAAAACAAAGAATCAAAAACATTTAATTTAGTCGAAATGACGTTTGAATTCATCTTTTCAAGTAAAAGAACTCAAAATAGTCAAAAACTATTAAAAAAGAATAAAAAAGTGTTAAAAATTAGTTTAAAGTCAACTTTTTGAGTCGTTTAAAGTCGACTTTTTCCAAAAAAATCTATAAATTCAAGAATGTTGGACAAATTTATAAAAGGTTGTATGAATTAGTTAAAGTTCGAGTTAAATTGGAAAAACAATCGAAAGAAGTCTTCAAAGATCGACTTTTTAAGGATACAAATTTAGAAAGTCGACTTTATTAAATGATATGTGAATTCATGAGGCGATATATTGTCCATTACCCCATGTCTATATTAGACAAATATTTATTATGCTGAACGTCAAATTGTTTGTTTTCAAGACAACGTTGTCTTGATAACAAACGTCATTTTATTGTAAAATTTGGTTAGAATTTTGTTTTTGTGCAATTAAAATTTATTTTTAACATAAGTTTTCATGAAATTAGTATTTATTTACAAAATTTGCATTTAATTTCGATTGTTTTTATAAAATATAGCATTATTTCAATAAAATTATCTGTGAGTTGTCGTGATAAAATTAGCATTTTGTACCCTATGCATTAACATAAACAAAAAACGTCTGCCGACGTTTTGTCCATTGCCGTGATAAATATTTGTCTAATATAGACACGGGGTTATCCATTTCAGATAATCTTATAACAATCTTCTAAAATTTTGGACAAATCCTTTAAGATTTTTTAGTCGTTGTATGTCGACTTTTTTCAAGAAAAAAAAACTATATAAATTCAAGAATGTTGGACAAATTTATAAAAGGTCGTGTAAAAGTTAGGTTAAGTTTAAGTTAAATTGGAAAAAAATCGAAAGTAGTTTTCAAAGATCGACATTTTAAGGAAAAAATTTAAAAAATCGACTTTATCAAATGATATGTGAATTCATGAAGCAACATATTTTCCATTTTCAATTTCAGAAAATCGGATAAAAATTGCAAAAAGTCGACTTTTTTCATGTTTGTCCTTTGTATTTAAAGATTTTCGACTTATATCGAAATTTCTATATCAAAATAATATAACACTTGCTTCGTAAAGTTATATAAAGTCGATTTTTTTTTTAAAAACTAGGAATCCAAAAAAAATTAATTTAGTCGAAATGATGTTTGAGTTCATCATTTTAGTTAAAAGAACTCAAACTAGTCAAAATGATGAAAAAAGAATAATAAAGTGTTAAAAATTTGTTCAAAGTCAACTTTTTAGTCGTTTGAAGTCGACTTTTTCCAGAAAAAAGCTATATAAATTTTGGGAGAAGTCTTCAAAGATCGACTTTTTAGAATTTCTTACTTAAGGTACCATTTTCATGTTTGTCCTATGTTTTTAAAGATTTTCGACTTATGCTATGTTTTCACTGAGGCGTTTTGAGCAAATCTAGTTGATTTGGGCAAAACTAGTTGAAATCATGTAGATTTCCCATACATTTTTGACACATCCAAATCTAGTTAATCTACTAGATTTGATTTAAAACATGTCGAAAATGTATTTTTTCGAACAAGATTTTCTTATGCAACACTGCGATGTGTCTAGGATAAGCAAATACTTCTTTGGGCTATTCATTCAAATTGAATGTTTTCATCGAAAAAGTGACAATTAATTTCGAAATGAAAATAAAAACAAATTTTAATTTTAAAATTAGTGGCATTTAATAAATAAATTTATTCG
>NC_060952.1:61312564-61324943 GCF_022045245.1 Lucilia cuprina | reverse complement strand
TTTGTATAATCTTAAATATTGTAAATTTTTTATATTAATATTTTTATAGTTTAATTTTCTATATAGCAATTAAATGAATTTTACTTTCAAGGGCAGGTACAAGGATCAATTTAAATTTTTAACATGAACTTTATGGAACTTTTTTCCCGTTGTTGTCTTTAAGGTTACTCTGTTATTACCAGATACTTTGTGCGTCGGAGGGCACAGACTGTGAAAAGATCCCAGCATATGCTTTTATGTATAATAGACCAATATTTCGATGAGTTACAAACGGTGTTAAATGTTCCTTGACTCCCTGATGGGTTGTGTCTTCCAAGCGGTGATTTATCGACCATTTATCGACATCTCTGGTAAGATTTTATGTTGATAGTCATGCTGCACTTAAAGCATTAATATGTATTAGCTGTATTCTTGCATAGTCGTAGAATGGAGAAAAGATCTATGTTTATTATGACACCGTTTACTATAAGGCTGTGTTGGGTACCAGGACCTTTCTTTTTTTTACCACAAAATAATTTTTTTTTGGGTTTTAATTAGGATGGCGGTGCATTAAGCACACATATTGCCAGGTTATCACACGTTTGTCCAGAGAAAACCCCACCAAACGACCTATACCTTCATATAGGAAGTTGGAGCATCCGGACTTAAATTCATCAAAAGTAATAATTGTCTCCACCAGAAAAAGTTATATTGTGAGTATTTTATGGTCTCCATCAGTTAAAAACATAACCTCACTCTGAGGTAAAACGAAAGCACGCGTTTAATGAAGACAACGCATAACTTGGAACAGTTATACGAAGTAGTGCATTAAATTAATGCGGGGTGAGAATCAAATCTGTCGAAAGCCCAGCAACAAGCACAAGCCTGACCGTCCTTAAGAAATAAAAACGATGACGCGAGAGTTGTTCCTCAACTCAGACCTGAATTACAACTGACAAAATAAATTTGGCTAGTAATTTGTTTTTGTTTCATTTGTTTACGTTTACACAGAAACTCACCACACAACAATTAAAAACAGATGCTAGGGTTTGCTGTTTTATCAAAAGGTTGTTTTATAAACAGGTATGACTTTCGACTTTTCGATTTTTTTCGACAAAAAGTCGATGGTACGATTATTTAAAAGTCGATTAATAGAACCCTACATAAAAATTGTTGACAGGAAGGGACCCCTGATAACAAATTTGAGTTTAATTTTGAATACATTAACTAAATGGTCACTATAAAGGCTCAACTTTCTCAGTGCTTAGTTTACAAAAACAAAATTCATTACTTTCTAATTTTTATCATAATTTTGTTAAATAGTAGTTCGTTTTAATATACCAAAAAAACTTAAGTGATGATAAATAGATAGAATAAAAATTTCAAAAACGAACACTTTTTAATGCACTTACCAGATAATTTAATGCAGAATCATTCTTGCTTTTAAAATTTAGAAGAAAAAGTGTTTGCACATTTCATTAAATATATTTATTTATTTCATTGTAATCAGTTGTGTAATACATTGTGAAATTTTAAGTTTATAATAAAGTGTATTAATTTAATATATAAATGAAGGGTATAAAAACATTGGGTTAATATATAATAACACAGGAAAAGTAGAAATAAAGAAAATGTTTTATAAAGTCGGTTTTATAAAATAAAACTGTTGTGGCAAAACTGGAAATTTACTACTTTGACTAACTTTTAGGTTATAAAAAAGTGACTTGAAATTGAAACAAAATTGACTCATCAAGTAAGTATTAAACAGGCGGAACAGTTTCTTCCAAAGGGTGTCACTTTTTATTTACTCAGATTATATCAAATAAGATTATTTTTAACTTTGAGCTGTTACGTTATGGTCTGAATATGGATAGACATTTTTGGCAGGGGACTCAACCAAATACATCTACACACATGTACATCTTGGTTATTTATCAAAGCATGGCAAAAAAAATTTATAAAATTTTCAAAGGTTGTCTTAGATTTTTGCTGATATCTCCGTTATTTATGGACCGATTTTTCTGATTTTAAATAGCGATCATCTCGCATGTCCAACAGAATTATTAAAGATTCGGATCTCGGCGATATCTGGGGTCCTCTAAAAACTGATTTCAACAGGCAGACGACCATTGCTTAATTGACTCCTATATTTATAAGGATCCAGAATATATATACTATATAGGGTCGAAAAAATTATATTATAGAAATTACAAACGGAATGACATACTTATATATACCATTCTCACGTTGGTGAAGGGTATAAAAATTGGATTATTTTTAATAATAAAGCTTTTAAGTTGTATTTATACCCTACACCAATTTAGTGGGGAGGGTATATTGGGTTTGTGCTGATGTTTGTAACGCACAACAATATTGGTCCTAAACCACCTTAAAGTATACCAATCATCGTCCGTCCGCAAAATGTTTTATAAAGTCGTTTTTATAAAATAAAACTGTTGTGGCAAAACTGGAAATTTACTACTTTGACTAACTTTTAGGTTATAAAAAAGTGACTTGAAATTGAAACAAAATTGACTCATCAAGTAAGTATTAAACAGGCGGAACAGTTTCTTCCAAAGGGTGTCACTTTTTATTTACTCAGATTATATCAAATAAGATTATTTTTAACTTTGAGCTGTTACGTTATGGTCTGAATATGGATAGACATTTTTGGCAGGGGACTCAACCAGATATCTACACACATGTACATCTTGGTTATTTATCAAAGCATGGCAAAAAAAAATTATAAAATTTTCAAAGGTTGTCTTAGATTTTTGCTGACATCCGTCCGTCCGCAATTTTGAAGATAATTCAATGAAATTTGATACATGATATTCTATTGCCCCAGGAACGAAGTCTATTGAAAATGGTTAAGATCGGTTCATTGTTTTATCTAGCCCCCATACAACTGTGCCCCCGAATAGGGCTTGTAAACCTTGTAATCAAACTACAGGTCGCAATTTTGGAGAAAATTCAATGAAATTTGGCACATGATCTTTTATAGTACTGTGGACGAAGCCTATTGAAAATAGTTAACATGGGTTCATTATTTCACCTAGGCCCCATACAACTGAACCCGCCAAATAAGTTCATAATTATGTTTAATATACTCGTATCTCGACAAAAAGCTGCAAAACCAAGTTCTATACTAGCCTTTATGACCCTGATGAACTTTATAATAATAGGGCCTCATTTGACCCTAGCCCCTCCAAAAAACCCCTATCAAAATTTTACTTAAATATCCATAGTTTTATTAAACAGTAAATGGCTTTAGTATATCTGAGACAAGGTACAATTCAACTTAAATGCTTTATTATGAAAACAAAATCATATTTTATTCGTATACAGGTTAGGGTATTATATGGTCGGCCTCGCCCGACTATAACATCTTACTTGTTTTTGCCTTAATTCCGAAATATTCGGCCTCGCCCGACTATAACTTCTTACTTGTTTTTGCCTTATTTCCGAAATATTTTAACAATTTGTTTTAATAGATTTTTTAATTATTGGACTATCTTTCCATAAATTTCATCCTAATTTTGATTTTTAAATAATTTTCTGAACAGGCCTTTGTATGGGGGCTAGAACAAATGGAGCTCGATCATTACAAAAATCACCAGCAACATTTTGGGAGGTGCAGTTATATTGGGACTAGGTAAAATAATAGACCGATTTTAACCATTTTAAATAAACTTTGTTCTTTGGTCAAAATAAATGTTTGTGTCAAGTTTTATCAAATGTTCTTTATAATTGTGAACTGTGGTTTGATTAAAAAGTTATACATATAGATATAGCTTAATCGACAATTCTGAGCCTATTGGTATATTAAGGAGGGTATAGAGCCAATATTTTAATGCGTTACATACATCAGCACAAAACTTCCTTCCTTTTATAGACTTTCCATTTCGATCGAAAGTGGAATTATTTTTGTATTTTTGCTTCTTCAGAAAAAGAGAACAAAAATTATTTCGGAATAAAACCACTTTTAGCTTTTAAAGTGGAATTTAAATTTCTGTGTAATTCATGTTTTTTTATTAAAGTTTCAATAATAAACAGAATCAATTTAAACATGTAAGAGTTCTAAATTCGGCTGTGCCGAATCTTATGTACCCTTCACCATGGTGTGTTAAAAAAACAGTATGTACCAAAAAGTCATCTTTAACTTACACTTTGGGCTCAACATGCTTAATATCATGTTTCCATGTACCCTTTGAAAAAATACTCAAAAGTTACATTTTATGGGTTCTCACCTAATTCAGACTCTACATACTTAATTTCATATTTCTAGGTTCAATATTATAGAAAATTCAAAAAGTACCTATTAACAAACGAAAAAGTACTGAAAAGTTTTCTTTTATGTCTTTTATGCACTTGCTCTGCTGCTCTTGCTTTGCTGCTCTCGTTCTGCCTTGTTTTATAAACAAGAGTGCAATAGCAAAATTTACCGTATGATTATATATTTTGTTTTTTTGCAATTTCTGTCTGAGCATGAATAAAAAATCTAAATTATTGATGAAATTTTCAGAGATTGTCTCGGATTTTTGCTCATATCTGGTAACCTGCTCTAGTTCAGTCGTGATTTTAATTGTGCTTTGATTTTTTTAAACTTTAATTGGTGAAATTATTAATAAAACTGAGTTCCTGATATATCGCTTAAAAGCTAAGTAATCCTCTGAATATTCTATACAACTGAATGATTAAGTTCTGTTATATTATCTCTAAATAAAGCCTTATTTCCATAATATAAGAACATGCAAGTTTTATTATTCCATACAATTTGTTTTTGGATTTTCATCTGCATTTGTTCTATTCTTCCTTAACTGTCAATCTGATAAAGTTACCAAATTAATATTGTTTGTTTTCTTTACGATATTGCCACTCGGTTCTAGTTGCATTATTTAGAACAAATCCTAGGTTTGTGTCCTTACTAATTACCTACAATATTGCCAATACTGTATAAGTGGAAATTCTAATATGGTGTTCTCCTTGCTGTGCCTGGAAAACTACCATATAAAATGTAGTGGACTTAAAGCTCGTGATGCAGATTCACTATCCGATAAAACCAACAATATTCAATGAACTTATCCAAGTTGTAGAATAATTGAATTTTATAATTTTTTTAAAAGCTGAATTTGATGAAATTAAGAAGGATTCTTTTCTTTACAAGGAAAATTGTCTAAATATGGTGAACTATTTTCTAAATTCACAAATTTATAAAATTTTGCTATCTCTCCAAAACCAAAACACAAACGAACTACTAAGGCATCATCATCCTAAAGATTCAAATATTGCAGCTCCTAACCAGTTTGCAGTTAATCAACCCATAAATCCTAATCCTGCTTGCCGTTAACAAACAAACGAATAAAAAACAGACTAACTTTGGTCTTACTCCAAATACATTTAACGTTACTACATTTTCATCCTCGAATATCCCATCTTACGCGAACGTTGTTTCTGATCAGACCTCAAATCACAAAGCTTATCATTGAATCCACTTCATCCTGATGAACAAATTTCTAATAAACAGCCTCCTGTACAAACTCCTTTACCATCCAGCTCATCTAATATTACAACAAGCAATAGTGTTAACAACCAATCTTTAAATACATTTGATACCGTTGCTACTATATTTATCACATGCTCGTACATTACTCCTGCTTCAAGTATCGATATATACGAACGACACTCCATGGCGATAAAGCTCGTAGTAAATTTATCCAAACCCGATGACATTATTATTGTCCTAGGTGACTTTAATATTCCTAACGTAATTTGGTCTCAAACTCCGGATTCAAGTTTTTTAAGTCCATCAATAAACTCAGAATCAAATTTAGACCTCCTTGATTCCAATGCAGAATTGGCGCTTTTTCAAATAAATAACATATCGAACTTGTATGGAAAAACACTGGATTTAGTATTTATTGATCGTCCAAATGAATTTAAAATACAACGCATAGATCCACTTTCGACTCCAGAAAATGTTTATCAGCCTACTCTTGAAATTAGTTCAATTATTAATATGCAATTTCCGGCAAGACTAGTTCTAAAAGAAGAAAAAGTCTTTGACTTCAGAACAGCTGATTTTCTCAAATTAAAAATCATAATTATTCTTTTGCTCAAGTCCGGAAACAGATCCAACATTTCTAATTATAGAGGTATTGTTAAACTAAGTATCATTCCTAAACTTTTTGAGCAGATAATCACAGAAACACTGACACACCAAGTTTCAACATTTCTTTCACCATTCTAGCATTGATTTAGAAATGGACGTTCCGCCACCACTAATTTATTAGAATTTACAACTTCCGTGATAACATATTTTTATGCCGACTACCAAACTGAAACTATCTACACGGATTTCAGTAAAGCATTTGATAAGGTGAATACTAACCTGCTGCGTTACAAATTAGACAAACATGGACTTACTCCTATATTCCTCAATTGGACTTCCTCATATCTCAAAAATAGATATTAATGTGTATCGTTTAGAGGAAGTACATCAAAAACCATCCCAGTTATATCCGTTGTCCCTCAAGGTAGTCATTTGGGTCCAAT
Organism: Lucilia cuprina; assembly: GCF_022045245.1. Classification (NCBI taxonomy): domain Eukaryota; kingdom Metazoa; phylum Arthropoda; class Insecta; order Diptera; family Calliphoridae; genus Lucilia; species Lucilia cuprina. The sequence goes on along the minus strand of NC_060952.1, from coordinate 61,318,409 downwards.
ATTATTTTTAATATTCATAAACGATTTACCATCTTGCATCACGAATTCCAAAATATTAATGTATGTCGATGACGTCAAACACTTCCTTAATTTGAACCATTCTAACCAATGCTCCTTACTTCAATCAGATCTAAATAAATAATTTGATGAGTATCAACTAGATAAAGTTCAAGTCTTCATAGATCTTGGCGTATTACTTGATAAAAAATGGGTTTCAATTCCCACATTTCCCAAACTGTCAAGATCTATTTTAGAATATGTTTCAGTTGTATAGGATCCTCAATATTAAGAAAATGAATCCGTGCAAAGACAATTTCTTTTATTTTGTCTTCGAATACTTCCTTGGAATCCTGACATTAATCTTCCATCATATGAAACCCGTTTAGCTCTCATTAAACTTCCCTCTCTACAAAGTAGGAGAATAAGTATGAATACATTATTCATAATTAATGTAATAAATGGAGTAATTGACTGAAATCTTACTACGTAAAATCGAGTTAATAGTCCTAATTTATCCAACAAGAAATTATATTCCACTTAAGCTACAATACATTCGTTCTTTGATCCGATACGTAGAATGTGTACCCAAGTCAATAACTTGTGGAATCATATTGCCTTCTCAATTGATCCAAAAATCATAAAAACAAACATACTGAACTTCTTAAATCAATATCCTACCTATTAGTGCAGCATTATTATTACATTTTACTTTTATCATTATACTTTAAAATAAGTTTTGAATTAATTGTAATTAGCCAGTAAGAAATTTAAATTTCATTGACGAAATAAATAAATCTCTGTTGTTTATGGACCGATTTTGCTGATTTTAAATAAGCGATCTTCCCGAAAGCATGTCTTACAGAATTATTGAAGATCAGGTTTTCGCTGATATCTGGGGTACTCTAAAAACCGATTTCGACAAACATACAGACAAACGGACATGGCTTAATTGACTCCGCAATCTATAAGGATTTCATAATCTGTGTGGCATCTACAAGGATTCACCAATCCATGCGGTTACATTTTTTGCAAAATGGCGCCTACATAAAAAAGCTACTAGATTGCCTGTGTCACAGATGTCGAATAAGAACATTGAAGCGTGGTTTACAACAATGGATTTTTGGTTTACGCCATTATACGGCCACTATACTTGCAGCGTTGGACCCAAATGTGCTTTCACAATTGGCGGAGGTGATCGCAACGCTTCCATAAACCAATAGGTATGAATATGTGAAGTCAAAAATTATCGAACATTTTGTCGATAGTGAACCGTCTCATATCCGACCTTCCTCTCGGTGACAAAAAACCATCCGAATTATATTTCTAGATGAAACGTGTCGCTGGCAACACACTAAGGGATGCGGCCTTGAAAGATCTATGGACCCGACAGAATGTACGAAAATTGCTGATTCTATTATGGACGCAGTTGCATCCAACCATATAAATCGAGTGCAGTCAAATTCCCCGAATGAACTTAATGAGCTGCGAGCTGCCGTAATCGATTTAGATAAAAAATTCAACCAGGTTTCAACCCGTTCACGTAGATCAACGATGACACGCAATCGCTCGCAAACTAGACCTGCTTACTTCACCAACACAACAGGAAATGAATGTTGGTACCACAAAAATCATGGTCGCAATGCTAAAAATGTCTCAGCTCCTGTCGCCATAAGAAGCATAACGCCATTAAGGTAATAGGAGAAAAGATCATAAAACTTGACCTCGGCCTGCGTCGTGATTTTCACTTGTCATTTGTAATAGCAGAAGTGACGTCACCGATCATCGGATCAGATTTTATAAAATTTTATGACTTACTTATCGACAATATCAATGGTTTTATATCCCAGCTTACATCTTCAACATTATCGGGCACAACCGTCATCAGAACATTGGATACAACAGAACCCTTCGCCGATATTTTGAAGCATTTTGCTGACATCACCCAACTTTCACCATATGGTACAACGACAAAATCAACGATTTTACATCGAATAGAAACTACAGGTCAGACTGTATTCTGTCGCCCATGACGATTTTCGCCGATTCTAAAAAAGTGACGGTGCTTGGAGGCCCCGCCGGGATTATCGCGCCTTGAATGCTCAGACATTACCAGATCGTTACCCGTTGCCATATTTAAGCGACTTCACAGTAAATTTGAAAGGTAAATTTTTTTTCCATGATTGATCTGCAAAAGGCTTTCCATCAGGTGCAAATCCGTCCCGAAAACGGCCATTAGCACTACATTCGGGCTATATGAATTTAAATTCATGACGTTTGGGCTATGCAATCCCACCCAAATATTTCAGAGGCTCATCAATGAGGTATTTCGAGGCCTGGATTACATTTTCCCACCGTCAAGATTTGACCGAAGTTTTTCGTCGCCTTCGCGACATTCATCTCGCCATTAACCTAAAAAAGTGCGAATTTGGCAAAAATTAAATCAAATTTCTTGGTCATTTGGTCAACGCCAAAAAAGTAGCCGTTATTCAAGACTTTCCGAAACCAAAAGTGGCTAAAGAACTTAAAAGATTTATAGCCATGATAAACGTTTATAGAATGTTCTTGCCACATGCTATTTCTTATCAACAACAGTTACAAAAGCTAATCATCGGCAATAAAAAAACGATCGCACGCCGCTAGCAAATGCAACGTTTTTAGCACATCCTGCTGCCGAAGCCGAATTGGCATCTACAACATCTTGGTTTTTACTCCAAAAAATTCAGCAATATGCAACAAAAATTTTCATAATCTATAATTTATAGCACCCAGGCATTCGAGCTACCACGAAGCTGCTCACCGGTAGATTTTGTTGGCTCGGGATACGAAAAGACGTCGAAAAGACCTCCGAACGGTCTAAGGTTCATCGTCGCACACAATTCTCCAAAAAAGCGCTTCGAACACATTAATATAGACATCGTTCCAATATGTGAGGGACAACGATAATGCCTCACTATTTTACACGATGTTCAGAAGCTGTCCCAATGGATATCTAGATTTGGCGTTCCATCACGAATAACATCGAATCGTGGTTGTCAATTCGAATCGTAAATTTTTGCAGAATTGAATTGATTAGTGCAATTGGTGCAACGCATTTACGTACCTCTCCTTACCATCCTCAATCAAATGGCATTATCGAGAGGTGGCATCGAACGTAAAAAACTGCAATATTGTGTTAAAATCCATCAAAATCTACCAACAATTTTACTTGGATTACGTTGCTTTTAAAACCGACATTAATGCGTCGCCAGCGGAATTCGTTTATGGTTCAACCCTAAGAGTTCCTGGAGAATTTTTTCATCAGACAACATCAACGAATAGCACAAGCGACCTTGTCAACAAATTTCGAACAACAATGCAAATCTCAGATCAACTGATACCGTTCATCATGCCTTGCATCGAACAGTTATCTCGAAGAATTTTTAATAATCTTCACACGTTTCTTCCGAAATGATTATATTAGACCTTCACTTACACATTCATATGATGACCCATTTTATGGTAGTTAAAAAATTCTAAAAATTTTTTACAATTTCTATACGCGGCCGTCACTGCAACATCAGTACTGATCGTTTGAAGCCAGTTTTTGTGTCTAATTCTGATATTGATGAGTTACCTACCACAGTTTCTCAACACAACGTACCTAATTCTTGTACAACTCTACCCAATAATTTAACTAGCCAACAAAGTTCTTAATGAAATTGATCTTAACTCTGATTTAGCTTTAACAGATTATAGCCCTGCTGTTAACTCGTCACATAAAATACAGTGGTCTAAAGCAACTGCAAGTGGTAGACGGATCACGTTACCGGTAAGGTTCAGATGAGAACCCAATACCTCAAACGGTCTTCATTACCTATTTTTCCAGCGAGGGGAGTGATGTGGCACCTGTCATTACTAAATATCTCAATAACCATAAAACTGCGCCTACATAAAAAAGCTGCAGTTGATGCAAGAGCTAAAAAACTTTTTTATTTCTTAATTAGTATTTCAACCCGTAAGAATTTATTATTTATTAAATTAGAATTTAAGCTTCTTAAAAAATCAAGTGTTTCTTATATAAATTGTTATAGCACCAAATATACTTTATATACTCGGAAAATTATATTATAAAAATTACAAACGGAATGGCAAACACGAAGGTGGAGGATATAAAAAGATATATATTTTTAGAAACTAAGTTGGATCGAAATGTGTGACATTCAATTTTATTATTTTATTATTATAAATTGTTTTTTAAGAGTTTGTTTGTGTGAAAAATCAAAACAAATATTGTCAACTGGGGTTTTTAATATAATTTAGTGCGTCTTTGTTTCAGCGATTTTGTGTATAGTTTTATTTGAATAATATAGTAACGTAAAGTTTGAAAACAATAATATCTATTTAAAGATATTACACGTTTTATTAAATTTTAACATCCATTTAATTTTAGGAAAAATCATATTTTTAATAAATTGTGTTTAAATAATTCGTTAGTGATTGAAATTTCTGCAGAAGGGCATATCTTATCTTTGTTTATAAGCAAAAACTTGAAATTTTTGCAAAAATTGAGAACAAATTTAAAAATTACTCTATCATTAATTACTGGATATTTTTACTGTAAAGTACGCGAACAGACTTATTATAGAAAATTCAAAAAGTACTTTTGAAGAATTTCAAAAAAGTACTAAATTTATGAATATTAAAAAAAATTAATAAAATTTGCAGCAAGGTTTGTAGGTACTATCTGATAGTAGACCAAACACAAATTTTCGGCTCTATCGTTCAAGAACTGTCGGTCTAAGAGACCGAAAATAATTTTCCATTATTTTTTTCAATATGGACGGTTTTATTTTATTTTTTTTTTTTGCTCAAAAGAAAGCTAAGACTATTTTTGTAAGGGCTTTTTGATTTAAAATATTTATTTTTACATAAGCAAACTGCATCTAAATTTGAAGACATCGATTTGAAAAATGGGTCACTTGTCACGAAATTGCCCACTATTTTTTTAGTGTTACAAATATGATATGAATTTTGGATCGATTGTTATAATTTTAAAGATAATTCATTGAATAATATTTTATGGTTTCTGCGAATTAGGAAATAACATAATTTCTTTGATTTTCATTACCAAATTGCTTAAGAAAATAGTGAATATTGTCTGTGCATTTGGTTGATTTATTTTGATTTACATCAAGGGTAGTACCAAAGAATAAATAAGAAGTGAAACGCTGTCAAAAAGTACTAAGTCTACTGTCAGTCGGTATTTTGAAAAAAAAAATTTTTGAAAAAAAATTATTACATTTGAATTTATATCAGTCACGAGCAAAACTAAAATTCTAATGCACGCGTGCATAGGCCAAGAAATTCTGCTGACGCTTTGTTGACACACCTACACTATAAGCTTGTGTGTATTAGTGTGTCTGAGTTTTACTAAAATGACCACTTGTTTGTTGCTTTGTTACGATCTCAGAGATCAAAATCAAATTAGTTGCTGTTCAGCTTTTGTAGAAGCAAGATCACGTTGCGGAATTTTTTTATGCTTATGATTTTTTCTCTTTTATTACACCTAGCAAAATGTTTGATATAAATTGGGAAAATGATTTCTTTATTATAGAAAACATGGACGGTGAGGCACAATGCTTCGTATGTTATAAAATTATATGTAGAAAAGCTTTATTTTTTGTTGAAAAGGCATTATGAAACTTGCCATGGACCCTTAAATGACCTAGGGGACATGACAGAAAAGTAAAGTTGTTGCATTAAAAGCAGAGTTTTTCTTAAAATTTATAATTAATGAAAGAACAGCAAATAATTGCAACAATCTTCCTTTAAATAGCCAAAAAAAATCATTGCCTCATAAAAAGGC
>NC_060952.1:61304079-61312464 GCF_022045245.1 Lucilia cuprina | reverse complement strand
GTCGTTTTCGACCATTATGTCCAATGTGTCGAAAAAGACCATGCTTAGCTCCCCCTATCCGCCACCTGGGACGCGTCCGATGGGAGATCTGACAACTCCACACGGAAATTTTAACGCTTGCTTTTGTACAAATTTCTGAGTAATTTGTTGTATTTAATGTAAAAAAGTGTATTTTAAGTGTATAATATTTTTAAAAATGTTCTAATTTTTAAAAAATAAAGAAAACTCTTTGACTTTTAATATAAATAACAACATATTTTTGGAAAGTACAACAATAATGCCATATTTTCCATTAATTATTGGTTAATTTTTGTAAACAAATTTTGACAAGTGAGTATTTCGAACAAAAACAAATTGCCTGTGGTTTTTGTAGACGTTTGTTGTACAACAACTCGTATCGTTACTTTATTAATTTACTTTGTATACTACTATATGATATTAAGTATAAATGTTCACAAAATGAAAAACTTCATATCATTTTAAGATTACACAACAAAATTCGTTCCTTTTATCTATAAATTTTTAGTTTATTAATATATTTATATTTAAAAATTTAAGTATACAAGTAGAAATGACTTTTGTTTCTTAATTAAAAAAAAAAAAATTAACAATTTTAACAATTTTTAAAAATTCCTTAAAGTCGACCCAGTCATTTATGAAAATTAAAGTAAATTAATAAAGTAGCGACAGTTCTACAGGAAATACAACATTTACAAAAACCGAAAACGATTTTGGTTTTCGTTTAAGGTCTTTGCAGTTAAAATCATATGATTTTTTTCTCCAGGAAATATGGACTTATTCTGGACTTATTCAAAACGACTTTTTAAAACTCGTAATAGATCCAGTTTTCTTAAAATAAAAAGCGTGTTCAATTTTAAACACTAAATTACAAGTGATACTACTACAGCCAGTGGACAACTACGACGTCTTTTGCAAGCAATCGAATCACTTTTATTGCACAAAGCTAAGGTAAACGAGTAGCGCAATAAACGTTTTGTCACCACTAAATTTGTAAAATCCTTGGGTAAAGTTACTAAAATACTCTTCAGTTGTGTTTTTCCAGCCAAAGGATTCTGATTCATTACATTGTCTTGGAAATTTCATAATTTCGGGTGCTTGTCTATTTATGCTGTTGTGTGGAAGGCAATGAATTACACTCATCCAGATAAATACAATAGTCCAACCAAAGTAAATTAATAAACTAGCATCACTTGAACAGCTGACTATTTAACTATACCCTACAAGAACAGTGACAGTCACATGACCGGTCATTTCCCTACAAGAACAGTGACAGTCATATGACCGGCCATTTGACTCACACTACTGAAGGAAATATCGATCATCCCACTTGACCACGGCTATCGATAATGAAATCACCATCGAAGTTTTCTCAATAATTTCTCGGGTAAAACATTCGAAAACGGCTATCGAAAGCAACAAGAGAATGTGCTCCTAGAGCTCACCTGTCGCTCAGTTTGTGGCAGCAAATCTTTCGATCTCGAAGTTTCGCTTACGATATCAATGACGAGTATTTAGCAATATTATTTAAGAATTAAAAAAAAACATCTTTTAAGGTCCAATCTCGATATTGAGAAAATATAATAAAATGTTTTTTATTGGTATTGCAATCGTGTTCGTAAATGATACATTTAACGATATCAAGAAACATTCGCCAGAGATATTGTAAACAGTTTACATTCGATATTACTAAAGATTCGTTGGCAATGCGATAGCAATACTTCGAAAATGAATATTTTGTTTCAATTCCATTTTATTCCCATAAAAAGACAATTTATAAAAAACATAAAAATTTATTTCAATTTATCCATTACATTTTATGTAAAAATATCTTATAATAAAAACTAAATTAATACATACATAAATTCATTGAAAAATAATGTTAGTTTAATAAAATTTGTTTATAAATAGTAAACTATTAAGGTGGTAGCTGCTCATTGTCATGTTTAGTTTTTTTTTGGAAACGTATTTGGAACATTTCGTTAGCCTATCGTGGGCGTATTGGAAATGCTTCTGTGTTATTTTATCATAATCCTCGTCTTTATTCTTAAAAGCATCTAATTAATTTATTGGAAAAATATTTATATATTAATATTTATGTATATATTAATCAATTAAAAAGGACTTACGTCGAATAGCCAAAGTTATACGACATCCACGAATGCATTGCTTAGTGTTTGTTCCTCTCCACGAAAACTGCTCCGCAAGGTTGTCGGAAAACATCTTTTTCCAGCAGCTACGAATAAATTTATCAAAAGATTTTTCTGACGAAAAGGAAAGTTCTTTAACCTTAAAAAAGGAATAGTTATTGATAATAAAATTATAGTATATAAATTAATTTTGTAAATGTTGACTTACAAATTGTTTAAAAGTCTCTTCGTTTTCCAACTTGCTGGTAAATTCGTTGTACTGTTGGATAGTCTCGAAGGGTCTCTGTGGAACAACAAACTCACTATAGCATACATCCCCATATACTTTTGTTTTAATTGTCGAAACCTCACTTCTTATGGAAATAACCTCAACAGTGAGGCGGTCAACTTTCGAATTTAATACTGTGATATGTCCTTCTAATTTGCGCAAAACATTTAATATTTCTATAAGAAAAGAAATAACGATTTTAATATGCATACATACATATTAAGGTGGGATTGACTTCTCGGATCAACTTCTAAGAGTGAAATTATGTTGTATTTTAACGTCACATGGAAGACTGTAAAATATTATTCAATTATTTTGAGGCTCGTCGCCGTTCCGTTAAAATACAACATAATTTCACTATTAGAAGTTGATACATATGTATATAAAAAAAGAGTACATTTTATTATTTCAAAAAATTACCTGTTAATTGACTGTTATTGTTATTGGTCGTCGGTGGCCTGTTTTTGGACGTCGGTGACACTGTGCATGATAATCTTTGGGTGTTATTATAGTTGGTCGTCGGTGACACGCTACATGATAATCTTTGGATGTTATTACAATTATTCGTCGGTGATATTGTGCATGATTGTCTTCCGTTGCTTTTGTTGTTTGTACTCGGTGGAACTGTGTAAGATAACACTTTGTTTTCTTACCATTTAATTAATTTTCACTTTATATTTGTTTATATTTATTCACTTTTCTAATATATTTTAATTCCATCCGTTTACAATGAACTCCGATTTAAAACTAATATATTTCTGTTTTGTGCTTTTGTTTGCACAAAAAAAGTACCGTTCTTTATTGTTTTTCATAAAAACCGCATTTATTTTCTTTCGTTAAACATGCAGTCGCAATATCACATTCGAGACTTTGCAAAGACAAAATATATTTTTTTTGGTTTCTAAGCATCAGAAAAAAATACTTTGCTAAAAACAAGATCAAAGTATCATTTACAAATAATTGGCGAATATTTAGCAAAGTTTTTTTTTGTAAAACGAACCTTCGAGAAATTTTTAAGAATAGATAATTTCTCGAACATGTTTGTTTCGAAATTTTACAGAAAAAAACGTATTATCGTGAAATTATCGAGGATTCTAAATTTTTTAAATTTTCGATGTTTTCTCGAACATTTTTATTTTGAGATTTCTTCATTTTAGTGAATAATCTTTATTTTCGAAACTCAGGTCAGGTGGGATTGCGTAGAACAAAGTTTCTATAAAGTTCTTAAGGGCAATATGAAAAATTTGATGGAAACATGTGATCTTGCATATCCCTTGCACTTATGAATTCTACCGATTTTAAAACATATATTTGAGCTACTCACTCTTTTGCTTTTTACTTATCAAGGATGATGGAAAAGTTAGTCACAATTCACTAATCATTCTTTATGGATATATCCATCACAGTTGACCAGTCACACTATCACACAATTTATTAACATTTTATGATATATATTTTTTAATTTTATTAATATACTTAGTAAACATATATATCAATTAACTATCATTTCACCATTTTACATACCTTACAGAATGTAAAATCCTCTTATGCTCCTTTTAATTTTTGAAATAAATTGTCTGTAAAGAAATACATAAAAATATTGAAATATAAAAATTAAAAGTAAATATGTATTCATATTACCACAGATAGATTAAACTCCGAAGTGTTTATTCTCAGCTCGACTTCCTGCACTGTTTTTAAATTCGGTTTATAATAATTCTTTTTTTTTTAATAATTTTAGTCTCAATTTTTTTCAATTTTTTGTTTCTTGATTTTTGGCTTTTACGGGAATAATTAATTTATACGACGGAAAACAAAGTAACAGTCAAATGTAGTTGTTTCACTCTTTCATATGCAAATAAAAGCCTTTATCACACATTGAGTACTTACATTGACCGTCATTATTGATGGAATTATCCATTAACTATTTTTTTGGTTAGACATAGTTTTGGTATTGACATTGATTCCGTTGGTGTGGGCATGGAAGTTCTTAAAGTAAACATTTCTCCTCTTCCCAATGGTAAAGTCATGGTACGAGTGCAGAATGTAAATAATTGTTTTTCTTGTTCCTCAATAAATTCATGATCAGAAGTTCCAGGCTAAAGAATAATAAAAATATGGGGCTTGTCAGTTGGTACCTAAAGGAATTGTCAATCGGTACCTAACTCTAAGAATGTATTGGTAGAATTTTTGTATATGTACCCTGCCAGCAAATTTGAGTTTAATTTTGGATACATGAACTAAATAGTCACTATAAAGGCTCAATTTTATGTTTCTCAGTGCTAAGTTAAAAAAATTTACAAAAACAAAATACATTAATAATTTAACTTTAATGCAGAATCATTCTTGCTCTCAAAATTCAGAAGGAAACATTTTCATTTCAGTAAATATATTTATTTCATTGTGATCAGTTGTGTGATATAGTGTGAAATTTAGATTTTGTAATAAACTGTGTTAATTTAAAATTTAATTGTTGGCAGTGTATGGAGCTCCTACCACTTTCACCACACTTTCAAAACAAACATAGTTGCATAAAAACGTACATAAAAATTTTATGAAAAATAAATTACATTTAAATTTCTACTGTCGCACATTTTTCAATATATTTTATCCATATCTGATCAGTAAACATTAAATTAATATATTTTTCGGATTTTAAGTATATTTTCAAATAAGAAAAGGTAATTTTATTCTCTAATCTGTGGGGACAATAAAAAAGCTCCCATTTCCTATTTTGGATTTTTTTTTTGTAAATTATACACCTTTTCATAATTTGTTAATACTTTACTTTTACACAATTTAATTTTTTCTACTTAAACAAATGTGGCAACAAATTTGACAGCTGTCAAAAATTGCAACGTAAACAATTTTGACATTTTCGTCCATAAGAGAGTTTAAGTAAATGTAAATTTACTTTGATGAAAACCTTATGAAAAATACGAAATTATTATTCTTTATTAGATTATAATTTAATTATAAACTTAATACAAATTATAGAGCACCAGCTGCTAAGACTATCGGCTCTTATCCAATTTAATATAAGTTTGAATTACCCACATGCCTATTTCGCCCTTCTAGTCCAACTTCGCAACGAATCTTTCCCAAAACATACTTCTGACTGACTAAAATCACTTTTTAAGGACAAAACAAGGTTTTTATAATTTTCCCCATTTTTTATCCGTTTTGACCAAATTTTCACAACGAATTATGCGAGAATTTTCTTACACTTTAGATAGCTAAATCGAAAACAATTTCGCGTTAGAATATACAAAAATCAGTTTTCAAGCACAAAAGTATGGATTTTCCAGTTTTTCGTTATTCGCAACTTTGCTAATAGATATTTCTGACACTTTAAGGTGCTATTAGACGATATGTGCTATAAGACGACATCTGCAAAAGTTGTACTATTGTCTGATACATATGAAACATTGCATATGTAAAATACATGTGGATATACATATTTTCGTGTGACAAACATAAATTAAACAGCTGTTTTGTTTTGAAATAAAATTTTTCGAAAAAAATAAATTAAAGAAATTAATAAACTAATTTATAATTTTAACAATTTTTACACATTAAAAAGATAGCTTTGAACAAAATCAGTTCATCCGTTTAGGTGTGATTGACGCACAAACAAATGAACAAACTTACAAAGAACACTTTAAAATATACTAGCTTGCTGCCCACTACTTTGTTAGCTATAAAACTTTGTTTTTAATTAAACTTTGAAAGCAGCAATTTAGTTAATTTTGCATATGTTAAAAAACGTTCTATTTTTATACGCTCCAAAATTTGACCCAGTATCACAGGGTATACAGAGACGTCACGAGCAAAAAGCTATTTCCCTCTCTTTCGCACAAAACGATTTCAATGATTTTTTTCACTGTATTTTATACACCTCTTCTCACCAAACAATTTCAAAATCAAACAAAAGCTGATTTTAGACTTTTTCAAATGTCAAAAGTGACATCTCTGTATACTTTGTGCCAGTATAACTCCGGCAGTATTGTACTCTAAATTTGACCCCGTATAACTCTGGCAGTTTAATTGTACTACCCACTGAACAGTAAGAAGTGAAACGCTGTCATTTTTTTACAACAACAACGTTACACTCTTCACACAGACGTAACTACAACACATATGTAAGAAACTTTCTCTCTCTCCAAACTTCAAAACTTTGTCGCGAAAATTCATGGCTTATAGAACTTGAAAATATTTTTTATCACTTAACGTTATATTTTATTATTTTTTTGCACACTTTAAATATATTCAATAGCCCGAAAAGATTTAATTTTTTACAAATGAAAGAAAATATTTTTTATTCTTTTGACATTTAATTTTTGTTGTTGAAATTAAAACGAAAAAAGAACAATGTTGTAAATTTTCGTATGGTACAAGAAAAAAATATTTCAACTAACTTAATTAGTTATATCAATATTGCAGATTAAAAAGCAAAGATACGTTCATATATAATGTTTATAGATAAATTATGTTTCAAATATTTAAAGAAATCTTTTAAAATATAAATCAGTCATGGGCAAACACTTACCACCATGTGTATATTTGTGTGCGTTAAGCAGCAGAGAGATTACTGCACGTTATAACAAAATGGTGGTACACTGAGAAAAGTTTTGAAATTTGTTTTCTATTGCAAATACTTTTTACGACGAGAAAAACTCATGAACTTTTTAAACAAAAATGGAATAAAGGGAAAGAGTTTTTCATTTAAGAAAAGTAGTAGTATTTTTAAAAAGTAGTATTAAATAAAACTACTCAAATATCATTAAGAAAATCACGACTTTCTATTCGATTTCGAACTTTTAAGGGATATTACCGAGATATTAACTGAACTTAATTTAAAGTTCAACTAATCTATCCAAATCAATGTTTCCTTTATATTCCTTAATACGCAATAAGTCACCAATGTGTTGATCGGTTAACCTATTCCGCAATTTACTTAAAATCAGTTTCATACTTGAGAATGCCACCTCACAGTTATATGTGGTGACAAACATGGAATATAGATTATATATTTCGTTTTTTAAATTGAAATATTTTGTATCATCTATCTTTTGCCAACATTTTTCCCCAGATTCCATAGGAACTTCAAAATCATTACGCATTTTATGCAATTCTTTGTGAAGAAAAGCATATTGCTCTTCTATTTCACATCTAAGGGGATTATCATGTATTTCTATTGTTTTTTTTATAAATTTTAAGTCTTGAAATCTGTCATTGTAATTCTTTTTTATGGACTCAACTATTTTGGCGTATTTCTGAATACAATCAAACGTATTAAAATTAAATTCTATGAATATTGATGAAGTTTTCTTAAGATTTGATATACTATTACTTTTTAATTGATTTATTAAGAGATCTAATTTTGTACTAAATTGGTGAATAATTCTATTCAAATGAAATATTTTTATATTTTTACCTTGCAGGCATAAATTTAGGTCATTTAATATCTCGGTAATATCACATTAAAATGCGAAATCTAATAGAAAGTCGGGATTTTCAAGACAATTAGTAAGGTGTTTTGTATCTTTATTGGATAAAGTTTTTAAAAATTCGAGTACTTCTTTTCTTAAATGGAAAAGTCTTTCCAAACTTTTGCCTCGACTTAGCCAACAGATTTCGGTATATAAAAGTAAATCTCCATAATCCGAATTAAGGTTTTCTAGAAAATCTTTAAATTTTCTGTGTGTCAGAGAATTGTGCCCCCTCTTATTATATTTATTATTTTTACAACAACATCCATTGTATTTTTCATACCCAACTCTTTGGAGAAAAGAGCTTGTTGGTGTATAACACAATGGAATGCTGGGCAATTTATTCCAGTTTTGTTTAAAATGCCCAAAAGTCCTTTATTTTTGCCTCTCATTACCTTTGCTCCATCCGAACATATTGAGGCTAATTTATTTTTGTCAGCAAATGCAAAAACATTAA
>NC_060952.1:61164109-61303979 GCF_022045245.1 Lucilia cuprina | reverse complement strand
TGGCGGCTCTTTTCCTTTTCCACTGTTTAGCCTCTCTTTCCTCTCTTTTCGGGCCTTCTTTTGAGATACTCGTGCCTTCGAGATTGATTTCGCCGACGTGGTCGCCTTTGGAATATCTATCTTGGCGTTGTCACCCTTACTCGCAGGATTCTGACTTGAGGTTCCTTTGAGTGAAGCAATATAATACATTTAATTGTGGTCACTTATGTTTGGAATTTTTATATAATCAAATTAAAAATAAATGAATAAATAAATATAAACAAAGCTCTTTTGAAACAAAAAAATTTATTATTTTATTTTTTTTTTTTCATATACTACAAAAGTATTTTGATAATAAATAATATCTTTTTATTAAGTTTTCAACCATTTTCTTTTCCTTTTCAAACAAGGCAAATTCGTAGGAATCTGCAATCTGTCCAACATTGTCTTGCAAACAACTCATAAATCTGCATTTAGTATGTAGTTTATCATAATTTTTTCACGTTCATCTAATAATTTTAAAAAGTTTTGAATTAATTGTAAATGTTCTAAAAAAATAAAACCATTAAAATCATTTTAAAATTGTGTAATAGCAATCCGAGTCACCATTTTAAATCAACTTTACTTATAAGAATAAAAAATTTTGATATTGTTCCCTTCCTTTTATAGAGAAATTTAAATAAATAATAAATATTTTTTTTTACCATATTTAGTATATTTATTGTTATTTTTTATTTTTTATTATTAATATTATTATAAATTATCATATAGTATAAAGATTAATAAGAATAATTAAATAGTTTAGAAATTATTATTGCTTCCGCTTTTTGCTGCTACTGCTATCAATGGAATTATTTTCCCAGCCATAGTAGGGCTGTGCATTTGGGATGCACACTAGATCATCATCATCATCTAGAAAGCTATTGTAGTCCGTAATGGCCTCCAGCTCCAACACGTCATGCGTTTCGTCATCTCCCTTTTTTTTATTAGGCGATATTTATTTTCATTCGTCTGACTAATTTCTTCATCACTTAGAGCCATGTATCTTGAAGGGAGGTTTAGAAAACATTCCTCCAATTCAACCGTTACAAGCATGCAGCCAAATTTGCTCTTCTGTCTAAACATCTTAGAAACCTTTTGCGGTTTTAAATACTCCAAGTCCTTCAAAGATATGTATGGTTTGTACTTAAGCCTGTTGAAGGCTTCAACAATTTGTGCGCTAGTTAATTTTTTTGCAGCCATGACAATGAAATTTATTTTTGTAATGATTATTGTTTTGTAGTGTTCAGTATTTATATATAAAATTTTACTTTGTAAATTCTTAAATTTTGTGAATTGTTTCCTCATATCAGCGAATTCAACATTATTTTAAAAATAATGCTGGGTGATAGTTCCCAGATTTTTTACAGTTTTTCCAAAAAAAACGTATTTAATTTTTTTTGTTTAAAAGTTCTGGGTGGTGGTGTCATGGAAATATTTTCTAAAGTCATATCACAGCATTTTATTTTAAAATTGTGCCGGATGTTATTTTCTTTTTCTAAAACTAAATTCTTAAAAAACCTGAATAACCTGCATAAAAATCTAAAGAACAGGAGTCACCATGGATAAATTTGTGTTAGTGATAGTCTCCAGATTTATTCCACTTCGTTTTAGAAGGCAAACAAACTCTATTGTTTCACAATTTTTCTGGGTGTTGGCGTCATGAAAATATTTTCTAAAACCATATCACTACATTTTTCCAAAATAATTTAAAATTGTTTCGGACGTATTTTTGTTAAATAATAGAAATAACCCGCATGAAAATCAAAAGAAAGAGGAATCATCGTGGAAAAAATTTGTGCGCCAAAAATTTTTTTGGAAACAATGAAGAAACCCCGCATGAAACTCAAAAGAAAGAGGAATCAGCGTGGAAAAAATTTGTGCGTCAAAAAAAATTTGTTGGAAACAATGAAGAAACCCCGCATGAAACTCAAAAGAAAGAGGAGTCAGCGTGGAAAAAATTTGTGCGTCAAAAAAAAAATTGTTGGAAACAATGAAGAAACCCCTCATGAAACTCAAAAGAAAGAGGAATCAGTGTGGAAAAAATTTGTGCATCAAAAAAAAAATTGTTGGAAACAAAGAAGCAACCCCGCATGAAAATCAAAAGAATGTGTGGCTGATTCTTTACACTTTTCAAGACCATATTCATTTTCATCGCAAGATCAAATCCCTATTCATTTTCATCGCAAGATCAAATCCCTATTCATTTTCATCGGGATCAAACCCCTATTCTACAACTACTCCCCTACTTCCTAAATCTGATGGATTGTCCTAAGATCTGACGTGATGCCAGTTATGTTTGCCAACAATTTCTTGTATTTTGCAAACTCGATTTGCAACAAATGTTGCCCAAGTACTGGAATTTCGATTTCACAAAGCACAGCCTTCAAAAGATCTGCCGCTAATACAACGCCACAAAGTTCAAGACGAGGTAAAGTAATCGATTTAACCGGGGCTACTTTTGTCTTACAAGTGAGCAAATGTGAATAAATTTTCTCTCTGGGTGTTTCCACCCGAATATATATCACCCCCGCATATTCCTCTTCCCAGGCATCAGAAAAAACATGAAATTCAACTGAGGCTTCTGGTTCAAAATAAACCCATTTAGGAATTTTTATACTATTGACTTCATGATATGAAGTCACAAATTTCTCCCATTCGGACAGCGTTGAAACTTTAAGATTCTCATCCCAATGTATCTGATCCTGCCAAATTTTCTGCATAATCATTTTTGCCACTATTATAACAGGTCCTAACCAACCTACTGGGTCAAATAATTTAGCTATTATTGATAAAACTTTCCGCTTAGTATATTTTGAATGCCATGCTAAGGGATCCACTTTAAAATAGAACGCGTCTAAATGAGCATTTCATTGGAGTCCCAGCGTTTTCGAACTACTCGCTTCGACAAAAACTAAAACTTTTTCTTCTACCAAATGTTCTGGGGGAAAACCTGCTAAAATTGTCTATTAGTTGAAGTCCATTTTCGAAGATTAAACCCTGCTGATGATAATGCCGCTTTAAGTTGATAACGAGCAACCAAAGCGGTTTCAACATCATCTGTCCCCGTTAGTACGTCACCAACGTACATTCATTTACGTAAAATTTGCGAGGCAAGTGGATATTGACTCTCACAATCATCTGCCAACTGTTACAAACTACGGATGGCCAGATAAGGCGCACAATTGACGCCAAAGGTCACAGTCTGTAATTCTTACTGCTTTATTTCCTCCGTCGGAGAATCGCGAAACAAAATACGCTGAAAAGGAGTATGAGACTGGTCAAGCCTTATCTGTCGATACAGTTGAGTAATATCGCAATTAAACACGAATCTAAAAAATCGCCAACGCAAAATAAGTAGGACTAAATCAGCTTGAAGGGTAGGACCGACCAACAAACAATCATTCAAACTAAGTCCATTTGAGGTTTTATTTGACGCATTAAAAACTACTCTTAACTTAGTAGTTTTTCGATCCAATTTGATTACAGGATGGTGCGGCAAATAACAAGAGGAAATAGAAGACGAGGTCTCCATTATTGGCCTCATGTGATCCAAAACTAAATATTTTCTTACTACATCGTCATTCATTCTCTTTATCTCTGGTTTTCTCAACAATGAAGTTTCTGTCCTCAAAAATTGCGCCCAAACATTTTGTTTTTAAGAACCTAACGAAATCTTTTCCGGAAAATCAGATTTAGAAGGAAGTATGGCAATATATCCTCCATCAGGTCCTCTACGAGTTGTGGCCTTGTAATTTTCTTCACACATCTGATCAAGGGGGGACATAGTTTTTCTTTTCGGCGCTTCTTCCAGCTCCCAAAAACCAAGTAAGCTACTGTTTAAATTGTCCTCTTCCGAAAAGTCAACCCTGGTGTTAAATACCTGTACAGAAGAGGATGACACTGGCGGCGATAATCCATCCGAAGATTGTGTTCTGAGGCAATAGCGACCCTAAAATATGCGTACGAATTTCTCCTAACATAATTTGTGGATGTAAATCGGCACCTAAGAGCAGATCAACCGGTCTGCATTTGAAAAACTGAGAATCAGCTAGTCGAAGATTCGGTAAATAAAAGTAAAGTTTATCTGATAAGACAAAAGATGGTAAGATACCAGAAATATTCGGTATAACAAGAGCATTAGTTCGCAAAATAATCGAAGTGTCAAAGGGAGAGGCTATTTCGATCGAGCAAAGTTTGGTAGAAGTAGCAGTAACAGTCTGGTTAACACCAGAAACTTGGGCATTTGTCTAATGCGCCGTAATCTTTAACTGATTCTGCAGACGTTCCGAAATAAACGATGTTTCAGAAACAGGGTCAATAAGGGCTCGAGCCGGGTATATCATACCTTGGTGAAGTATATACATCATAGCAGTCCCTAAAAGAACAGTCCGATTATCAGACACGTGGAACACTTGTCGATTAGAAGGACCTGCTGTTGTTTTAAGTAGGTGCTGAAGATTCCACAGACCTAGAGTTAGTGGGTGGCGAAAACGAAACTGAACACCGTGCCTGTATTGGAACTAGCAGTCGCTTCATCCGATGATGAAGAATTTCCACGGAGCAAGGTATTATGTCTTTTCTTGCATATTGAACAGCTATGAGCACTGGTACAGTTCTTAACATCATGTGTTCGTGACAAACAATTAAGACAACAATGATGTTTCCTAATCGTAGAATATCTTTCCGAAACTGAAAGATTTTTGAAACGCTGGCAATCGCGCAGAAAACGGCTCTGATGCTTACATAGAACGCAAATATGAGAATTGCATGCCGGTTGGGCATGATGAGTTTTCACCTTTTATGTTGTAGACTTCTTTGTCTGAGGCATTTCCCGAATATCACAAAAACATTCTAAAGTTTGGATCCTTTCCGTAAGAAAAGCATTCATCTATTTCCAGTGTGATAAAGCGAATTTTTTCTTAATGCTCTGTTCCCATAAGGTCACAGTGCAATCAGGAATACGCTGCACGCATAAAAAGACAAGAATGGGATCCCAATAAATCTTTGAGGCCTGTAAAACACTCTTTTTCCAAGACTGGAAGACTAAAAAGCGCTTTTAATTGGTTATTAACCAACATACGCGGATTCTCATATGCTGCCTTTAATTCTTGCCAAGCCATTTGAAACCCTTTATCCGAAAGCGAACATTGTGATATAATTTTTTTTGCGTCGCCACTAGTCTTACGTAACAAGTGACATAAACTTTCAGTAAGACGTGAGCTATTTATGTTTAAGCCGTAAACAAATCCCGAAAGGCGGGCCATAAAAGGTAATCGCCTTCAAACATTTCTACGTCGCAGGGTGGTAAAATCAAATTATGTTGACCGTCACAAGGTTTCGGATTCTTTACTGTTGTATTAGTTGATTTATTAGCGGGAGAGAATTGAAGTTTTTTCCTATTTAGGCTACAAGCACATTCAACAAAAGCATCAAATGTTGCTTGAAATTTCGCGGCAAGTTCAGTGTCTTCAGAAGTTGTCAAGAAATCTAAACATAAATCATAAGTCGACTGAGCCGCATCCCACAATTTGTTCAAATTCTCTTTATGGTAATCAATTTTGAGTCCGTCAAGTGTGTCTTTACGAGCTCTATACTGTGCCTCAAAACTAATAACTGAATCCGAAGCTCTAATAAAGCGATCAAGTGGTGTAATAGACATGATTTGCCTTTCTTCTATTCAAATTGAAAGTTTAAAATACAAAATTTAATTTATTATTGAGTAAAAGTTTGAAACTTTTATAAAAGATCAAAATTTTTATTGATGATATCAAAAAAAATATTTAATAAATTAAATTTGAATTAAAATACAATTAAATTTGGTCAAAATTAAACGAAAATAAATTTTGTCAAATTCAATTGAACAATATAATAGTCAAACTGAGCGACCACTTAAGAATGAAGAAGAAACAAGTAAATACCTAAGTGTTTACTTAAAGCACTACAAAACACAATTCTATTACACCAATTTGTTTTTTATTCATTAAGCCACAATAAATTTTATTAATTTAATTTATTCACTGCACTTTTCAAAATCAAGTACGCTCCTTATTATTAGTTTTGCTATTCCAAAAATTAAATTTCTCTGATGATGTTTGACAAAATGTCCAAATAAATATGGCGATCTTGAGATGAAACAAATAAAACAAACGAATACCAATTAATTTGTGGTGTACTTGTAAGCGGCAAATTAAATCCGGCTCGATTGGACCAAAATGTTCGTGCGTGAAATAAAACTAAAAGTGGTTTTTTAAATTTTGTTTAAACAAAAATATTTCTTTATTAAATATTATCTTGTGTTTGTGGATGATTTATACGAAACGTATATGTTAGCGATTAGGAATCTAAATGATATTTTAAATGGCAGAAAGTTTAGGCCGATACCGTTAGCGGTTTTACTCGTTAGAATTTAGGAAAATATCCCCACCCAAGGGTGTGAAAAAAGGGTGTATAACAAGTATCAAATAATCAAAAAAACGTAAATACACGTACAAAATTAAACGAACTTAAACAACGGTTTCGAATATTTCATATTTTCGAAGTATTCGAAATTAACATTGACTTTGCTTTTACCCCTGAAATTAAAATGTCGAAATTAAAATATATGTACATTC
The DNA here is from genome assembly GCF_022045245.1 of Lucilia cuprina. Taxonomy (NCBI): domain Eukaryota; kingdom Metazoa; phylum Arthropoda; class Insecta; order Diptera; family Calliphoridae; genus Lucilia; species Lucilia cuprina. The sequence continues at coordinate 61,297,347 of NC_060952.1, read as the reverse complement.
AAAATATATAATTCAAAACAACTTTCAAAATTCATTTCTCCTTTTAAGTATGATTTTAACGCTTCAAAGCATTAGAAAGGTACTTTAATAAAAATTGAATAAAAATACCTCCCTGATCTAATGCGACGAAGAGAACCATACGAATGTCACGAATTTTTCATCCGAATTTTCTCTCAATGTGTGAGTTTAAAGGGTCCCATCCCAACCATACCTTTCTACAATACCAATTTTTTCCCTTTTGATTCATGTTTCGCAAAATGGTTATTAAAGCTTCCCAAGACAGTCTTAAAGTATGCGGTTCAAATTTCATAAAATTTGGTTCAGTCGTCGTCATAATAAGACGCAATTGCTTCACAAAATGTAGCAAAATACAAATATTTCCTTAGCTGTTTAATTTGTGAAAAATATTGATATTTATATATTTACCCCCTTATTCACAAACAAACTTTTTATTTTATAAATGGTTTATAAAACAATATTTATATACAAAATCTATTTTATAACCCGTTTATAAAATAATAATTTTGTTTGTCAATAAGGGGGTTAAAATATTAAGCATATAGGCGAAACTGAAGCCGTTTTCAAACAAAAATTTTTATTTTCTTCACACAGACGTGCTCTGAGAGAATAAAGCAAACTTCTGAGAACTAAACGCACTCACTAAACTTCAAATTTTCTTCGCAAAATTGCGAGGATATTAGTACTTATTACTTTTTCTTATCACTTAAACATAATGTTTATTAATTTTTGGGACACTTTTAAATAATTTAAAACCCCGAATATAATTTATATTTTACAAACGAAAAAAATATTTTTAATTCTTTGACATTTCATTTTAATTAAAACTGATAAAAGAAAAGTTGTATATATTGGTATTGAAAATTAAAAAAGTATTTTACACCCTTTTCTCATTTTGCATTAGTGCAAAAAAAAATAATAATAACAAAAAGACGTGTTTATAATATGTTTGAGATAAAATATCTAAAAAGAAATAATTAACTAATATTTTCATTCACTAGCAAATAAAATTCCATTAATAACACACAAAAAATAACGTCCAAAAAAATACATTTTTTATTTAGTACCTTTTGAACAACTGTGTTTATTTTTGCGACTCTACTAATACATTCTCACCACAATCAGTTTCGCCTATATACTACCAAAGTAAATTAATAAAGTAGCGACACGAGTTGTTGTACAACAAACGTCTACAAAAACCACAGGCAATTTGTTTTTGTTCGAAATACTCACTTGTCAAAATTTGTTTACAAAAATGAACCAATAATTAATGGAAAATATGGCATTATTGTTGTACTTTCCAAAATTATGTTGTTATTTATATTAAAAGTTAAAGAGTTTTCTTTATTTTTTAACAATTAAAACATTTTTAAAAATATTATACACTTTAAGTGTTGTTCAAATGAGTCTACTTTATAAATTTACTTTGTATACTACCACAGTAAATTTATAAAGTAGACTCATATGAACAGCTGACTATTTTTTTTTAAACTTGCTATTTGTGAACTTACTTGACAAAAATGTTTATGTTGCCATATTTGTTTTCATTTTAACGCTTAGGTTAGGTTAGGTATTCAGGCTGCAAAGACGCACACTTGGGTCCTGTTGGTCCCTTTGTGATACCTGTAAAGATAATAAAATATAAAAGAAAGAGGGTAGAGGTTATCAAAGTTTAAAAGCAAGTTGGAAGAGTTAGGTAAAAAGCTAACCAACAAATGAAAATTTACAGTCATTTATGGAACTTTAAACAACATGTTGTGATCCAAACATTCTAAAGCTATCACTCCTATTGAATTTGTTCCATGCACAAGTTAATATTGTAAGTAAATGTTTAATTCTTTAAAGTATTAATTGAAAAGTTCCCTATAAACAAATGGGGTATCATATCAGCGATAAGATGTAACTCATACTTTCCAAAATTTTAGTGTTTTTTTAATTAAAACATATTTTTAATAATGTGGAGAATTTGAAATACTAAAAACTTGTTTTATTATTTGAAAATTTTAATCTTTTTTTAAAGAATTTTATATTGTTTGCACGCTTTTTATAAAAAGGTGCCAAAAATGTAATATTTGTAAATATTGCACGTTTTAATGACAGTGCTCTATTTAAGATTGATATATTTTTAACATTAAATGTAGGCTATAAAAAAGGGAACAGAAAGCGTGTTATGGACCCATCCTTACAAAATTTGGTAATGAGATTTTGAATCCAATAAATCTTTTTATGCCCTAAACTTGTTTTATTATTTGGAAATTTTAATCTTTTTTTAAAGAATTTTATATTGTTTGCACGCTTTTTATAAAAAGGTGCCAAAAATGTAATATTTGTAAATATTGCACGTTTTAATGACAGTGCTCTATTTAAGATTGATATATTTTTAACATTAAATGTAGGCTATAAAAAAGGGATCAGAAAGCGTGTTATTGACCCATCCTTACAAAATTTGGTAATGAGATTTTGAATCCAATAAATCTTTTTATGCCCTACAGCACTTTAGTGGGGATGGCATATTGGGTTTGTGCTGATGTTTGTAACATACGAAAATATACCGGCTTATTGGTATAGGACATATATATATATATATATTATTATATAATATATATATATATATATATATATATATATATATATATATATATATATAATATATTATATATATATATATATATAATTATATATATATAAATATATATATATTATATATATATATAGTATATATATAATATATATATATATATAATATATATATAATAATATATATATATATATATATAATATATATATATAATTATATATATAATATATATATATATATATAATATATTATATATATATATATATATATATATATATATATATATATATATATATATATATATATATACTACCAATCGATTTAGAATCGTTTTCTGAGTAGATTAGGTGAAATAAAATCGGTCCATTAGTTCAACTAGCCCCCATACAACAGAACCAATGCTTCTGAGCTCATAATTATGTTAAATATACCTGTATATCAATAAAAAGCGGCACAACTAAGTTTTATACAAGCCTTGATGACCTTGTCAAATTTTAGAAAGATCGGCCCCCATTTGACCCATACAAAGTGTTCTTCTTGAATGTCCAAAATTAACTTATAAACACAAATATCGCGGTAAATTCAGCACAAATAAATATTATATAAATATAAATGTATTCATAAAACTTTATCGGGCTTGGTCCATATTTGCCCCTAGCCCCCATATAAAGCCTCTTTTAGAAAATTCGTTTTTCATCCATAATTTAAGCAATTTATCGGAACAATGAATTATTATAAAAAATAAATCACATTTTAAACTTTTACAGATATATGTTTTAAATTTGGTACAGATATAAACTTGTTTATGACAAATTTTACCACTATGCTGATATTTATAAGCCTGTTTTCAAATTATGATATAAATTAAGATCTCTAGAGTAATTTTCTGAAAGATTCCTTATATTGGGGTTGATCAATTATGGTTCGATGTCCGCAATACTTCACAGTATAATTTCTGTTTGCATAGAAAAAATTCTGCAAAATTTTTTCTCGATTGCTGCTACTATATGACACTTATACTGTGTTATGGCAAATGCGTTTTATCACTGTTGCCCAACTCTAATAAATGTTAATCTTTATATAACAAATACTAGCATACCCTGGGTGCTTTGCTACCCTAACTTAATATCACGTGATTAAATTCGCATTTAGTAGAAGATTGTATTTTAAGTTTCATTAATTTATCTTCCACATTATAGAAAATTTAGAAAGTACTATTTGAAAAAAGTACTATAAAATAACTTTAATAGATTATAATTTAATCAAAAATAGTATGTTTCTGTGTTCAATTAAATACAATTCAAAAAATATAATTTTAATGAGTTAATAAGTACTATAAGTCCGTTTCATTAGATTCTCATTCACTAAGGCCCCTACATTTTAAATTTTATTTTTAATATCTAAAATATCAAAAAGTACCACGCGAAAAACGAAAAAATACAAAAATCTCTCTCAATAAATTCTCATTTAATAAGGGCCGTGTGTTCCGATTAACCATTATAAAGAATCTAAAAGGTAGCATTTGAAGAATAGAAAAGTACACACTTACAGAATATTATTCAGTCAAAGTCATGTATGTTAAAATTAATGTTCTCAGGTTGAATATTTTAGAAAATTAAAAACGTACCATTTATGAGATAAAAAGTACTAAAAAGAATCTTATTCAATGAGGACCGTGTATGTTTAATAATCATATTTTTTCCCTTTTCACCTAGAAATATATTTTTCGAGAATTAAGTTTACAAAATATTCCGCATTTAAATCTATATATCACAGATAAAACTCAAATGATTCAAATCTGCATTCATTTGTTCCAGAAAAATAGTGCTTTCAAAAAGTACCAAACAATTTGCTCGAATTTGGTTTTTTATGTAGGCCTTAGTAGTCGAATTCCCAAATAATAATAATGTTTGAATAAAATTTCCCAGTGAAATACTTAGAAAAATTTTATTACAATAAATTTTACAGAGCTAGTCCTTAATTTAATACACAGAGAAAACAGATTCGTTGTGATAACCGAATTTGTTTTCCAATCGAATTCAGCCGGTTCTCACAACTATATCAAAATTCGATTGTAATTATTGAAAAATTCCGTAATTATTACTGAATATATTGTGTACACAACTATTTTTGTTTATTATTCGGTAATGTGGATTGAAATTATTGGTATATTTGTGGATTTTGTGTATTTTAAAATATATTTAATTTTATTTAAAATATTTACAAAAGGTACTACCTTTCACGCCTTTCCGCAGCTGCAAAATTATTAACACTAATGAAAAAATAACACAAAATAGATTATAAGATATAACATATATTAAACATTACCTTTTTAGTCCGATTCTTTCGCATAATGTCATCCTCAAGCGTTATTCCATTTTTTAAATTATAAATTCATTTTATTTAATTTATTTTTGTATACGTCAACTATTATTACCTCATCGCATTTAGTTCCTTTAACCGTAATTAAACTTTAAATATATTTTTCAATTGATAATTGATTGCAGTGCTCAATATTTTTTTACTTTCTACTATTTTTCGGTTGCAGCGACTAATATATGATGTTCCTACGTTTTAATCCTAAATAAAAGTCGGCTTTGAATTCACCAAAAAAAATAATAACCTATACAATTCAGTTCAAGTTATTGATATGGAAATTGTTAAAACCGCATATATATATATATATATATATATATAATATATATATATAAATATATATATATATATATATATATATATAATATATATAATATATATATATATATATATATATATAATATATATATATAATATATATATATATTATATATATATATATATTGCGGTTTTAACAATTTCCATATCAATAACTTGAACTGTAATATTTATTGTAATAAAATTTTTCTATTTCACTGGAAAATTTCATTCAACCATTATTATTATTTGGGAATTCGACTACATAAAAAACCAAATTCGAGTAAATTGTTTGGTACTTTTTGAAAGCACTATTTTTCTGGAACAAATGAATGCAGATTTGAATCGTTTGAATTTTATCTGTGATATATAGATTTAAATGCGGAATATTTTGTAAACTTAATTCTCGAAAAATATATTTCTAGGTGAAAAGGGAAAAAATATGATTATTAAACATACATGGTCCTCATTGAATAAGATTCTTTTTAGTACTTTTTATCTCATAAATGGTACGTTTTTAATTTTCTAAAATATTCAACCTGAGAACATTAATTTTAACATACATGACTTTGACTGAATAATATTCTGTAAGTGTGTACTTTTCTATTCTTCAAATGCTACCTTTTAGATTCTTTATAATGGTTAATCGGAACACACGGCCCTTATTAAATGAGAATTTATTGAGAGAGATTTTTGTATTTTTTCGTTTTTCGCGTGGTACTTTTTGATATTTTAGATATTAAAAATAAAATTTAAAATGTAGGGGCCTTAGTGAAAGAGAATCTAATGAAACGGACTTTTAGTACTTTTTAACTCATTAAAATTATATTTTTTGAATTGTATTTAATTGAACACAGAAACATACTATTTTTGATTAAATTATAATCTATTAAAGTTATTTTATAGTACTTTTTTCAAATAGTACTTTCTAAATTTTCTATAATGTGGAAGATAAATTAATGAAACTTAAAATACAATACCGACAGCCAGAAGGCAATTAGGGCGATATCAGGTGATAGAACCAAATCTAAGACAGTAATGGATTGTAAGAAAACTTTAACTGAATACTCTTCCAGAGGTAAGGTTCACATTATATGGGTACCAGCCCACTCGGGAGTAGTCGGTAACGAAAGGGCGAATGTAGTAGCTTTAAAAGGAAGGGAGCTCGAGGCAGTTAACCTGACAAACGCAAAACCATTCGACGCAACAAAAACTGATCTAAAAGTATGGGTGAGAGAAACCCATAAGGCCTCTTGGAATAATGAAACAGTGGGTAGAACCACGAAGATTCTATGGGGTGACCCTGATGAGAGCAAGACGAGAAATCTCCTCAAAATGAGCAAGTCTGAGGTTAGTATGATGGTACGTATTCTGAGTGGACACATAGGATTACGTGCACATCTATACAAAATTGGACATGCGGATTCAGACGAATGTAGAGCATGTGGAGAGGACAGTGAAACTCTGGAGCACTTTCTTTGCCACTGTCAGGCATTCGTCGAAGTTAGATCCAAGTATTTTGGAAGTGATGTTATTCCGGAAATAACATTCCTAACTAACACTGATTGGAAGATTCTTAGGAATTACGTTCAAGAAACTGAGTTCCTGAACACTGAAAAATAATTCAGTCAGTTCCGTTTTTTTTTTCCATGATAAGGAGCGCACAACAGGCTCGATAGTGGCCTAGGTGTATTTCTTCGGATTTGATGTAGTATACATCCTCCTATCAACCTAACCTAACCTAACCTAACCATATTGCTGTTTCTGCTCATGATTGTATTCGATGTCTTTTCCCAAATATTTCATAGTTTCCAACGGCGGTTGTAAATTGCCAAAGCTATCAAAATATTTTATATATTTATTATTTTTATAATGTGCCACCCAATGAGTACCACTACCAATTGCTGAATCCAAGTTAACTATACCACATTCTATTCGTTTAGATCGTTTTGGAAGCATATCTCTCATAAATACTCCACTTACTCCGTAAGTGGTCTGTTGGGAAGCATATTTAATAGTTTTTTGATTTTTTACAAATTATTCCATAACCTTTCTTATATGGTTTTAGAAAGAGTACTTTTCCCATTGCGATAGTCTCCATTGTTTTATTGTGACGTATAGATTCATCTAATTTCTTCTTAGCATTTTTTGCAAAGGTTATAGCCTTTGCAATTGATGTGGCTCCCGATGTTATACTTCCTAATGCTCCAAGTGCAGTTATAATGGGGATAATTGGAAAGAATCCACCAGTTTTTGGAAGTTTTATAACTCGTGGAATGATGATATTATGTTCATTTCCTTTAAATGAGTTATTAATAATTTTTTGAGCTAGTTTAATAGATTGTTGTATATCCAGTGGTTTCTCTTTCTTCAAAATATTGGTTGCAGTTTTAATAGTTTTTAAAAAAAATATTTTATTACAGAGCTGTTTTTTGTTTTGAAGTCCCATACCAAATTTAGTTTTTGTCTTCATTGCATTAGTTACAATATAGGCACTTGTTTTTTCTCCTATACTACTATCTTTTGATAAAACTCGTTCCCAAGCTCTTTCAGTCAATATTTTGTCAGCTTTGCTGCGTTCTGTTGAATCTCTATTTTGAAAATAAGCTATATCATGTTCTCTACAAGCAGTATCTAATGGATTGATACCTTTATCACCTCTAGCTAAACGCTTTTTAAGTTTTGTTCCTGGACCACAAAATTGATATCCCGGAATATGCAGCTCTATTGGTAAAATATCGATTAAATTATTTAATATACCTTGTCCTCTCATAACTTTTTTCGAAATGAATAAAATATTAATGCGTATCAACCTTATATATACTTTGACAAGGGAACTAGAACGATTAGTTGTCAAAATGCGTTTAATAAAACAAGATAAAAGCATATCGGTGAGAAACATGGATTTTTCTACAGATACAAATACAAAACAACGTCATAGTACTTTATTACCAAACAGCATTAGAGCTCTAATTGTTGGGCCATCTAATTGTGGAAAGACTAATGTCATGCTTAGTCTGATTGAAAGTCCGAATGGTTTAAAATTTGAGAATATATATTTATATTCAAAATCGCTCTATCAACCTAAATATCAGTACTTGGAAAAGCTCATGACTCCTATAACAGGGATGGGATATTTTACATTTAGTGATAACGATAGTGTTATACCTCCTGATGAAGCAAAAAATAATTCACTAATGATATTTGATGATGTTGCTTGTGAGAAACAAAATAATATTCGTTCATATTTTTGCATGGGTCGCCATAAAAATGTTGATTCTTTTTACTTATGTCAAACGTATACGAGAATTCCTAAACATTTAATACGAGACAACGCAAATATGATAATTATGTTCAAACAGGATGAACTAAATATTCGTCATGTTTATAATGATCATGTTGGAACAGATATGACATTTGAAAAGTTTCATGCTATGTGTTGTGAATGTTGGCAAGACAGATTTGGGTTTTTAGTTATTAGTAAGGATGACGATATGAATGGTGGAAGATATAGAAAATTGTTTGACAACTTTATCCATTTATAAAAGCTGATCATGAGCTATTGAAAGCTGTTCATGAGCTGCTGAAACCTGTTTATGAGCTGTTGAAAGCTGTTCATGAGCTGTTGAAATCTGTTCATGAGCTGTTGAAAGCTGTTTATGAGCTGTTGAAAGCTGTTTATGAGCTATTAAAAGCTGTTCACGACCTGTAGAAAGCTATTTATGAGTTAACCAAAGCTCTCATTCGAATAAAAAGAGTGTACATAATATTTTAACTCTTATTACTATTACTATCCTGAAAGAAGTGTATTGTTCTGCTCTATTAAAGATCCATCAAGATGAATGAACAACTACTTAAAGAATTAATAAAGACTCGATCCGTTTTAAAACAAAAGTATCGAACTTTGAAAGTTGGTGAAGTTGAAAACGAAGAAAGATTGGAAAAAGCATTTAAACCAATAACTGAACCATTAAAAACCCTTGTAAACAATGCTAAATATGATAAATCTGCAATAGAAAATTCGGATACACGAAGCAATTCATTTAAACTCCATGAAATGTCAACCAAAGTAGGAACGAATACACCTAAAAAAGATTTTCAACTTAAAGATGATGTCGATGATTGCGATGATGGTGATGATGGTAATGATGATAAAAGTCGTAGTGATACAAACAGTGTAGATACAACTTTTAATTCTGCTAATAACTCATCTAGCGTTATTAACTTATCATTATTACAGAAAAATAAGTTGCTTGACACAACATATGGTCCGCATAAAAACATGAATAATATTTGGAAGTTTGGTAATAGCGATATAGAAATTACTGATGAGAAAATTAATATAGCAAATCAAAATTGGGCACTAACACCAGGTTTAATTGAGCTATTGTTTTATAAAGAACCAAAAAACTATGAACCATATGAGTTGGAAATTTATAAAAATATTTTGATTAAAACCAATGCGCATAAAAGAAACTATAATTCAAAAAATCAAATTAAGGGAACTAAAAGCAAGAAGTATAGCACCATTATAAAAAATTTGTTTAAAGATGAAATCTTAGACACATCAAAAAAATTTTCAACATCTAAGATATCACTAAGATCACGAATACGTAAAGGAAAAGGGATGATTATGAATGTCAATAATAAAAAACCCAACTATATATACTGGAATGATCCTAATGAATTAGTAGATCGACTTAGACTATTGATTGCATCGGAAGGAGCGGGTCACAATAATCATCGCAATGAAATTAATTCAATTTTAGAGGAATTGCAAGAAGCGAATATTATTGTATAGAAAAAATAATAATAAATATACTGCGGAAGGATAACAAAATATGTCTGTTGATAAGTTTGGTCACCACTCCAGAAGTCAAAACGATTTTTTAAAAAATGAAAAACATAAAAGAAAAATTCGTCAAGTTGTTGGACTTGTGCTGGATAAATATAATAACATTAATGTTCAAAACAAAAGGATCACAAATGTTTCGTTTCCTACACAAGAAAAAGACGCTATTAATAAACATTACTTGGGAACAGAAATCAGACAATTGCAGCAAGATTTAATAATATTAATTACAAATAAATATAAAAAACTTGATGAAAAACTTGAAAATGTCGATAAATTAATACAAAAAACGATATCAAATAGAGAGATGTCATTGAAATTGTATTTCAGTGAGCAGATAGAAATGTTGTTAAAAAAAATATATAGACTAGAAAATTTTGGTTTTGCTTCAATAATTGAAAAAGGTGAAACGTTTAATAATACACCTCCAATAAAAAAGAAATATAAGTTGAAATATTGATAAAATTTAAAAATGAATGAAAAGCATGAGTTGGTTAATGAGCTTCATTCTCAAGCACGGAAAAATTTTAAACGAAGAATGGTAATAATGAAGGGTATTGATGATTTGTTGCAAGCGGACTTAGTTGAAATTAGAAACTATTCTATATATAACAAAGGATTTAAATACTTATTGACCGTCATAGACACATTTTCAAAATATGCTTGGGTTCGGCCACTGAAATCTAAATCGTCTATAGATGTTTGAAATGCTATGAATGAAGGAATACTGAAGGCCGTATTCCAAAAAATCTACAAACGGATGACGGAAAAGAATTTTTTAACAAAGTATTCAAAAATCTAGTAGCGAAATATAAAATAAATCACTATTCTACCTTTAGCGTTATGAAAGCCTCAATTGTTGAACGATTTAACAGAACATTGAAAGGTATGATGTGGAAAGAGTTCAGTTATAATGGATCATATCATTGGATTGATTTGTATGAAAAATTTATTATAGATTATAACAATAAAATTCATCGAGTTATAAAAATGGCTCCTATTAACGTTAAGCCTTCTAATGAAAAGTTACTACTTAATACCGTTTATAACCATATAAAAATATTTAAGAAAAACAAGTATAACATTGGTAATAATGTACGGATTAGCAAATATAAACACTGTTTTAAAAAAGGATATACTCCAAATTGAAATATTGATAAAATTTAAAAATGAATAAAAAGCGTGAGTTTAAAATAAAAGATGTTAAAATTACATATCCGACAACATATATTTTAGAAGACTATATGGGAAATCCAATAAAAGGTGGTTTTTATGAAGAGGAGCTTCTACCAACCAGTTATCCAAATACTTATCTTGTGGAAAAGGTTATAAAAATAAAAAATGATCGTGCATTTGTTAAATGGTTGGGGTTTTCAAATGAACACAACTCTTGGATTAATAAAAATGAAATATTATAATTAATTATTATATTTATATATTAAAAAAAAATAAAACATAAAACATACTCTTCTTTTTATTCATTTGATTATAAGTACTCAATATGTCTATTACATTAACTTTAAACGGAAACGCATCAATTTTAACAGCAAATTATTTTCCATCCATAACACTGGAACAAGATTATGAGTGCTCACTTATAGACTTTCATACATATAATAGCATACCCAATGTCGATGAGGATAACAATTTATTTCATATTGGTGATAATATTATTGAAATTCCTATTGGTTCCTATGAACTGGAAGATATTGCAGATTTTTTAGAAAGTGAATATGAATATTTAACTAAAGGTGAAAAATCTATTAAAATTGAAGCTAACAACAATACAATGAGAGTTGAGATAACAACATCGCATGATAAAATATTTTTCGATAAAGATAGAACTATTGGAAAGTTAATGGGATTTAACAAAAACATTTTAAATGGTGGTTCACATTATGTTTCTGAAATACCTGTAAATATTCTAAAAGTAAATACAATACGAATTGATTGTAACATAGCAATTGGGTCTTATATAAATGGTACAAGAGCACATACAATTCATGAATTTGGAATAAATGTATCTCCAGGATATAAATTGGATGAAATTCCCAAAAATTTAATCTATTTACCACTAAACACCAAGGAGATAAGTTCAATCACAGTCACTATTGTAGATCAAAATAGCGAGCTTATAAATTTTCGTGGTGAAAATATTACTCTTCGTCTTCATTTAAGACCAAAACAATAATGATTATATTTAATAAAAACATTGCTGATAGAATAAGGAGAGACATTAGTGCGTTAAACTCTGAATCATCAAGAACAATTTTAAACGCATCAAAACTTACCGAATATAATAAACAATTTTTAAAATCTTTGAATTTAATTTTAAAGAACAATGACTGATATAATTAATGTTTTGGAAAAACCATTGATGGATGAGAGAATAATAAAAAAAGATTATCATACATATACACCATATATTCAATCATTTAATAACAATGACGAAATTCGTATCTCAATACAAAATCAAGATTTATATGTTTTACCTAGTGAGAGTTTTTTATATATTGAAGGTTTTGTACTTGAATCTAAAAGCGGTAAATCATCGAAAAACATTAAACTAAAAAATAATTTTGTTACAAACCTATTTGAAGAAATACGCTATGAACTAAATGGTGTTGAAATAGATCGAACTAGACATTTAGGCATTTCTAGCACAATAAAAAATTTTCTTTCCTTAAACGATAGTGAAAGCATTATGATGGGAAATGCAAGTTGGTCTTATGATAAAGATATTGATGTTGGTGAAGGGTTTTTTAACTTTTATGTACCACTAAAATCATTATTAGGATTCGCTGAGGACTATAATAAAATTATAATGAATTGTAAACATGAACTAATATTATTACGTACAAAAAACGATGATAATATTGTACATTCTACTGAAGCTGGAGAAAACCCTAAAATTTCAATTCAAAATATTAGTTGGAGAATTCCTCATGTAAAACTTTCAGATTATGCAAAATTGAATACAATAAAAATCATAAACAGTGGAAATGTATTGCCTGTAGCATTTCGCAGTTGGGATTGTCATTATCACCCTCAACTATCAACATCACAAAATCATATTTGGAACGTTAAATTGGCCGCAAACAGGGGACGTCCCCGCTTCGTTTTAATTGCATTTCAACATGAAAATAAACTTACACACTGCAATCTTAACAACATTAAAGTTCATTTAAATTCAGAGTCATATCCATATGATGATTTAAATGTCAAATTTGATAATCAACGTTATGCTATTTTATATGATATGTACCAAGATATATTAATATAAGGTAGTGTTATCAGAACAGCTGATCGTTTTTTGCTACTATGTTCATTTTTCGCAGTGGTGTAGAATTAATGTCAAACTTTGTTTACATTTTGTAAATGTCAAACCAAGGCAAGATATATTAATTATATATTATTTGTACTTTAATTCCATTTGATATTTATAATTTTATATAAATGACAATAATTGGTGACAGCTCATTTGTAGAATTTTTGCTGAAATATTTTGCTTTGTTTGTTTGCTTTTAATCCTTTTGAAAACGTTATTTAAAGAAAAAATTTATGCTGTTAAATTCGTTTATGTTTTAAAACCAATAATAATACTACACGAAATTAGTTTTATTTTTAAAAACATCAAATTAAATTACAAACAGATTCAAATTTATAAACATTTTTTGTTTAACAAAAATTCGCTTTGATTTATTTGTCAGCTGTTTCTGACATTTTTCCCTGACAGCCAATTCGCCTCCAAGTGCAGGCACAATGTCAAACTACATATAAAAAATATAACCAATTCACTCGGTATTCTGATCTGCATACTGTTTGCTTATACATGATCGTTTAATCGAATACTCACCACTTACTGCATCCGTCAAGAAAATTGTTTAAACATATAATAAACATTTTAGTTATTATTTTTCTTCTTATTTATTTTAAAATTAATACATTTTAACTTATATTTATATAATAAACAACAATATTTAAATACATAAGTTTTCTAAACTAATACAAAAAATAAATAAATATATAAATAAATTTATTAAAAAATATATATAAAGAGGATTTTTATTTCTTAAAATTTTATATTGTTCTTAATATTCTAACTGAATAAATAATTCATCTTCATCGTCAGGAAATAAAATATTATTATTTTTATTGTTATTATTATTATTATTATTTTTCTTACTTATTATTATAATTGCTTATATCTATTTCCATTAACATTTCCTCATCACAATCAGAAAACTCAACTTTATTATTTGCGTTTTCTTCTATACCTAAAAACATTTCATCATTTCCATCATTATCCCAATTGTTTAATACATTTTCTTCAACTGTTTCCTCAACCAAATAATCTGCAATATCATGCAGTTCAAAATCATTTTCTCTTAATTTATAATGCCCCCAAGCATATGTCTGTATACCATCGAACTTTATATAACGTTTGTCATCATTATAGCTCAAGACGATCTTTTCTTTTTTTTGAGTATATATTTGATGTCGATACGTTCGAAATGTATACATTGAATCACTGTAAACATTTTTAGAATATAAACACTTTTTATAATCAGATAGTGTAACTCTATCCAACGCCATTTTTTTACACCCTTTGATTTTTTGATTTCTCCATTATTATCATTTCTAATGGAATACATTTTAGCTCTTAAGCCAACAAATTCTTTCATAATTATTCCACAGTTTTCGTCCTTCATCATTCCTAAAATTTTTTTATTTACCAGAGGTAAATTAAATTTATTTTTAGGATCATAATCGGATATATCAAAACGACTAATTAAATCATTTGATATATCTTTATAGAAATCTTCGGCTTTAATGGTGTATATGAATGAGTCTGTATCCATATAATTTAAATGAATCCTATTATTATATTTTGGCTTCATGTAACTATAATGAAAATTATACATTTTCCACTTAGATAGTTCTAAAACACTGAAACCTAAGTACATAGGCTTATAGCATTTTACATTCATGCGCTTTAATTGTACGGCAAACATATCATCTCCAAACCTGGACATGCTGTGGAAATTGAGTTGAGCAATATGAGCTCGTGCTTCCTTATGATTCTTTCTATTTGATTCCCACTGCGTAACTATATACACTGACTTCCTTTTTTCTACATTTTCCATTGTCTTCCCATATACCGCATTATTTAATAATTTAAAAAAATCTTTCTCAAACGCATTAGATGCTCTACTTCTATGAAATGTGTTTAAGTCAATGTAAGATTTAAGCCATGGTGACTGCTTAAATTTTATGGCTCTATGAATTTTTTTCAGAATCAGACCATTTTCTATGCACTGTTTTAATACTCTATAATGTATAGAATATTTTCTTTTATGTGTCAAGTCCGCAATTAACTTCTCATTAATCATTGGAGCAAACATTTTATTCTCAGGACAAAAAGGTAAATCATTATGGTAATCATGTAAAGTTTCCGGATATTCTAAATCTACTTCAAAAATATATCCGTCATCAGCTTCGTCTTCTATTTTATCAATATCAATGCTATCAATTTCCTCACTATTAAGCCATATAAAGTCAGAGAAGGGTAAATATTGAGACATTGCCCACCCATATAGATTATTTGCATCCAAATACATCAAGTATTGAGAGGGTTTTTTTGAATCATAGTCGCTCATATATTTGTTGTTTGCTATTGAATGCCTTAATGAACATTGTAAAGCCCTCCTCGAATTCCCATTTTCACCATATTATATATGTCAACATCGGTTATTAATTCTAGTTTGTCAGCCAAAATAAGTGTATCACTTTTAACATACAATTCTGTGTAATCTGGAAGCGTTTTACAATTGAAAGTTTCCCATACTTTTTTTGCATGTTCATAATCGTCTACAGTACACTCTTTATTTGTTAACAAATTTTTAAATTCAATCCGTTCAGGGAGATTTTCTTCAAAAAGTTTTGAAAATGAGTCGATGTATGAATATGGATATATTCCTTTTCTTCTAATTAAATCAAACTCTGATTCATTGGGAAAATAATTTTTAATGATTTTAAAATCCTTTGAGTCTAAGTTAGTTGAAAGTGCATCTAAACTGGATGCCATAAACCTATATGAGTCTACAAACCTTAACTGAAAACCATCATTTTCAATTTGTACATTTTTAGTGATGGAAATATAAGTCTCTTTATTTATAGGAATTATTTCTATGGTACCATCAACTTTACCTAATTCTTTTATAAATAAGTGGCTGTCATATGAGGATAAATTATGAAAGAATACTGGAATCATTTTTTTAATTTTATAATTAATATTACAATGATTATGAAGGGCAGACCTGAAACGTCCAGTCAAATGGCAATGATCACGAACTCTATCATCCCCCAAAGATTTACCACAAAGAGAACAATCAATACAAGTTATAAATTTCTCGTTTTCCTCACTTGTTAAGTCCTTCATTGGAACAACTTTATTTTAGTAATTATTATAAATGTCTGTTGTATCCTTAAGTAATTTCCTGACAAATACTTGGGGGCTATCTAATCCACTATAAGTAAATGATTTTGAATATCTATCATTATAGCTACACTTAATGTAATAACTAAATGAGCATGGTATATGTTTCTGCTCATTATCCTTAAAATGGCGGATTGCCATTTTAAGGATCATGCGAATAGCTTAAGCATGTATTACAAAAATAAATACTATTTTTGCTATTTTGTTATGTCATTGAAATAAATAATGTTGTCTTCAATATTTCCAAAGTTATATGAAGAGCAGCTCGTTACTTTTTTGGGATTTGTTGGTGCTTTTAATGCTGCTATAATGCACCATTTGAAGCAAAACATATCGTCATTTTTAATGTTGAGGCATGCATTTAATTTCTGTAATTTGAATGGGAGTTCTATATAACTGGAATTCAAATTTTTTATTTGATTCAATGCCCATCCACTATCTCGTAGCTGAAATTCTGACATTTTACATTTTAAATTCTCAACATTTTTCAAATAAATATCTCTTAAGTTGTGAGACCGGTTGACTACCATCATTTTTGTATTGTGCATCATTGTCTCTGTTTTCTCTATATTTTCGCTTCTCTTAATATAAATGCACTCCAGTTCAAAATTATATTTGAAATTTATTTTATTTTTCTGTGGAATGTTGGAGTATTTTCAAAACGTCTTCTTCGGCATTTTGAAAAAAATCCTCCACATATATGTCATCCAATTTTGGGTTTGTATAGGTATATATTTCGACTCTTTCCATAAAGTCACTGGATCTTAACGATATGTTTGATGTTACATCTTTGACTCCATTCCCGCTTTCTATGTGTTTCCTGGTTCTTTGATGATGCCCCCAATCCAGTCTTCCTACATCGATATTACATAATGTACAATGTATCAGACTTTGATGGATTTTGGAATGGTTTTCCAAACCTCTAGCGGTTTTAAAAATTCTTCCACAAATTTTACAATCCAAATTAATTTTAGGTTGTAAATGATGCATGCGCAAATGTTTTTTCAACAACATTTTACCCTTAAAATTTAGATCACAATGTTCACAAGAAAACATATTTGATGTTCCCCAACTCCTTTTATGTTGAGCTGTTTTGTGATTATGTAATGAACATAATGTTGGAAATGTCTCATTACATGATTTACATTCAAATCTAGATCCTCTTCCCTCATTACGTTTCATCATCTCCAAATTCGATTTTGCAGCAGTGGAAGTAGAAGGAGTATTATAAGCGAATCAATCCATTTTTAAGAATGCGTTTTTTAGTTTTATGAAACAAATTGAAGTTTTAAGAAACAAATTTATGTTTTAATGTGTTCGAGTGTTAAATCAAACTGTAGCTAGTTAAAATAAAAATCTCACAAACCTTCAAATGTTTTGAATTGTTTTCTAAAATCATATCAGTACCTTAAATGTTAAATATGAAAATAATGGTGGGCGATAGTCCCTCAGATTTATTCCTCTTTGGCGTCATGGAAATATTTTCTAAAGTCATATCACAGCATTTTATTTTAAAATTTTGCCGGATGTTATTTTCTTTTTCTAAAACTAAAATCTTAATAAATCTGAATCACTACATTTTTCCAAAATAATTTAAAATTGTTTCGGACGTATTTTTGTTAAATAATAGAAATAACCCGCATGAAAATCAAAAGAAAGAGGAATCATCGTGGAAAAAATTTGTGCGCCAAAAATTTTTTTGGAAACAATGAAGAAACCCCTCATGAAACTCAAAAGAAAGAGGAATCAGCGTGGAAAAAATTTGTGCGTCAAAAAAAAATTTTGTTGGAAACAATGAAGCAACCCCGCATGAAAATCAAAAGAATGTGTGGCTGATTCTTTACAATTTTCAAGATCAAATCCCTATTCATTTTCATCGCAAGATCAAATCCCTATTCATTTTCATCGCAAGATCAAATCCCTATTCATTTTCATCGGGATCAAACCCCTATTCTACAACTACTTAGGGGAGTTACTCCTTCAATTTTAGCTCAGATCTCTCTTTGGTGGAATGGTGCACAGTGGCTTAGAGAGAAAAAGTCTACATGGAATTTGAAAAGCCTAACTATGCTGGATACCGATCTAGAAGCTCGAAATGTAAAATCTCACGCCTCTTTCTTCACAAACTATGAGGATGTGTTAGATAGATTTTCGTCACTTGATCGTGCTATCAGAGTTCTATCTTATGTTTTTAGATTTAGAACTCATTCGTCTTATAGGAATCGCTATTTGTATGACACAATTACGCTATCTGATAATGAAATAAGACATGTGAAACTACGTTTGGCCATTGTGGCTCAAAAGGTAAAATTTACGGAAGAATACAAGAGTCTATTGAAAAAAAGACCAATTTCTTCTAAAAGTAGCCTGTTGCCATTAAATCCTATTCTTGACAAGGAAGGACTTAACGGTAGATTGGCTAGATCACCTTAATTGGCCTACACGGAAAGGCATCCTATTTTATTGCCCTATGCATGTCGTTTCACTCTTCTTTTAGCGGAATTTATTCATAAGATTTCCATTCATGGTGGAAATCAACTTATGCTGCGAATAATATGAATATAATATTGGATTCCTCGTGCAAAAACCCTTGTTCGGACTGTGGTAAATAAGTGTAAGCAATGTATCATAGATCGTAAACGAGCTTGCACTCAAATTATGGCTGCCTTGCCTCCAGAACGGACTAATTTAGATCGACAGTTTACGACAACTGGCGTGGATTTCGCTGGCCCATTTAATATGACAATTTTAAATGGTAGATCGTGTCAGATCTTAAAGGCCTACGTATGTATCTTTGTATGTTTTCCCACGAAAGCCATACATCTAGAAGTAACTTCGGATTTATCAACGGATAAATTCTTCGATTTATATCAAGACGCGGTTGTCTACTTACGGGTTTTTCAGGTAACGGGACGAATTTTGTAGGAGCTTCTAGAGAGTTAGAACGACAGTTTAAAACCTTTTTATTAGAATGTAGGGCTAGGATGTGTACGACGTACGGCATCAACGGCCTTTCTTGGCGTTTTATTCCTGCTGGAGCACCTCATATGGGTGGTTTATGGGAAGCTAGAGTTCGAAGTTTTAAACTTCACTTCCGTAAAGAAGCCCATTCCCGCAAATACACTTTTAAAGAACTTTCGACGGGCCTTGCTAGAATTGAGGCATGTCTAAATTCTCGACCTCTCTGTCCTATGAGGTATCGGAAAGTAAAGGCCTTGTCTCAGCATTTCTGTCGTCGATGGAAGGAAAAATACTTGTCAGGACTTCACAAACGTTACAAGTGGAAGAATTCGGAACGCGATATAAGCACCGGAGATTTAGTAGTCATTTGAAATGAGAAAATGACACCCACTTCTTGGAAAATGGGAAGAGTAGTTCGGACTTATCCAGGAAGTGACAATCACGTACGCGTCGCGGACATAGGTACTGAAAACTGGGTTATAAAGCGACCAAATACCAAACTGGTCGTTTTGACCAGTGAATAATTTTAAAAGAGTATTGCTAACCTTCATTGTTTCCTAGCACTATGAAACGTATTATGGCCATGTCTGAAGCTGCTCTCCTTGAGGAATATGATGAGACGGGTTTTACCGACATGTCGGACGATGGCGCCACCAGTATCGCCGCCGTGGAAAACCCACAAGTCTCAGGAAGCCTCAGGTTCGAATCCGGTCGCGAATTCAGTAAGCGATCGACAAAATTACCCCATTTGTAAGCGACGTCATCGACTATCGGGTTGTCGAAAATTTCAGAATATGTCTTTCGAGAGGAGAATTAGGATGGTGTTATTACACCATTGTTGCTCTCGGTGCCTATCAGCGGAACACATCTCTCGTGATTGCACGAGTGTAGGCCATTGAAGGCAATGTAAAGGAAAATACCATTCTATGCTCCACTCGAAAAATCACGTCGCCACTAAATCAAAAAAAACGCGCTCGAAACGAAGTTACCCGACCAGACGCCCCTGTGAACTCTTCGCCGTTGCCGTTGCTTCATGTTGTGACATTCTCACCAACCGCAACCGTTTTGTTGCTTGGCTCAAAAAAGAGCATTCGGGTACGGGCAGCTTTAGACCTTTGCTGCAGTATGAGCTATATTTCCTCCTTAGTTGCAAGTCTAAAACTGCCCGTGACCACTGTTGGTGCCTACAAAATATGTCGACTGAACATCCGGAAATTGTTCCACAGGTTTTAAAAGGAAAAATTTATTCGAACCCGGGACTTCCAATGGCTCAATACACCATCTTTGGTTGGGTCATTTCTGGCCAAGCCTCTCTTTAAGTAGCACAGTTCATGGTCTGATTTAAAACCATTCTCCCATGAGAGCAGTATGTAGTCTGCGTAAAACTGCATCCCATAGACTTTGTTCTATGGGAACATCTATTACCAGCTAGTCTGGTTTCTTGGTCCTATAACCAATTTGTTTTTTGAAAAAAAATGAAATATTAATTAAATAAATGGAAAAAACCTATTACTTTAAGCTCTTTATTCTTTATTAGCTTTTACCTCTTAAGTTATATTATGGTTGCAACGTTCAATGTTTTTGCAAGTGTAGTGGTGTGGTGTGTCAGCTGTTTGTTTAAATAAACAAACAGACAACTTAAAGAACAAAAAGGAACAGAGTGGCCAAATTGATAGCGGCGCTGGTATTTCCGCGGTGGATCTTGCCGGTAATCTGGACCACGAACACACACTGACACAAAATTCATACCAGCATTTAGGGTATTTAAAAAGAAAAGGGCCAAAAGTACTGTTGCATCTCCCTACGGTCATACCTATACGCAAATTATGACCCTCCCTCTCGAGGATTCATCCTCGCCATGACGTTATCTTCCTCGACGTCCCTGAACTTCCCTGCAAACATTTAGTCACCCTACTTACCGCCGATTATTAATAAATTTAGCCAGTCATATTAATGATAACAAACTTTTGAATTTTCATTTAAACATTATAAAGGTTTTGTTTATTAAAAATTAACAATGTCTCATCGAAATTTAGGCTTAGCAGAAATTCAATTTGAGTTTTAGAAAAATTTTAAAATATTGGCAAATTTTAATTATCCAACTTCAGATTAAGTTTTTAACAATTTGGCAAAATTTTAGTTTTTAGCAAATTTAGTTTTTTTAGTTTTAAGATTTTAACAAACTTTAGTTATTTTTAGTATTAACAAAATTTAGTTTTTAAGTTGTAACAAAATTTAGTTTTTAAGTTTTAACAAAATTTAGTTTTTAGGTTTTAAGCTTTTAGATTTTAAGTTTTAATCAAATTTTAGATTTTAAGTTTAATTTAAGTTTTTACATTTACTTTGAGTTTTTTTCTTTTTTTTCTAATTTAAATTCCCCTTTTACTTTCAGGTTCGCAATAGACTGGACTAATATCCCAAGGATCAACGGTTCTTGACGACAGGTGGTGAATGTACAGGTTTTCTGTCCGTCCGTATTAGTTTGTTCGGGTATTTCAGGTAATATATTATAAGAACCTTTTAAATAATTTGTTTTTTTCTTCTTTTTTTGTATATACCGGTTTCCGGCAACCTATGAGTTCAGATCTACCGCGGGATTGTTCTTAAATAGGCCTGGCTCAATTTTAACCAGCGGACTGGCTTCGAGCAATTAACGTAAGGTATGCCTATAAACGAATATATAGCCTTTTTTTATTTACTAAATTTTTTATTTTTTTTATATAGAAATTATCTAAAAGGACTGGTTCGGTTCGCCCTGTCGTTCGGGTAAACCTTAATACCTGGACACTACAAGACTGTTGGTCCGGATCTGCTAAAGTAGTCCCACGCTGGATGGAGCTGGCGATGGCGTGGCTCAGAGTTGGCTGATTTAGTTTTATGTTTCTGGCTTTATTTAGTTTTAAGATTAATTTAATTTTGTTTTAAGTTTTATTTCGTTTAGTTTTACTTTTATTTGAAGTTTTAGTTTATAACTTATATGAATAAAAAAAAGAAATTATTTAATTTAAATCAAGATTTTTTTTCTGACGGCCACGGGCTCCACCTTCTTCTTGGGCAGCGAAAAATAAAAAGGACCGACATTTTCGTCATTGGTGACCGAGAAACCTCGGTTGCCAATATGGTTCCCTCTTATTCAATTTCCGTTAGCTATTCAGTTTTTTCTGGTATAGTTTTGTTTTTGTTTATGTTTTCCAGCTGTCACATTGTTTACTAATCTACGTTGCCAACTTTTTACTTAACTTCTTCTTCTTAAATTTTTCCCTACTACAGGGTGCACACGACAAACCATACCATTCTGTAATCCATTTATGGATACAAAATGGGGTGTAAAAATTTGCGCCTTGAATTTATGCATATCCCTAAATTTAAAATTTTTCTGGGATTTTCGGTATTTTCTTATTCCCAACAAAAAATTTGCAATATGGCAACCCTTATTCCATTCACAAACAAAAGTGCGGCGACGTACTCTTAATTTATTTCACAGCTGTTTGAATGAAATGGAAAGGGAGGAGATAGAATGCAAAAATACACATTTATTAATATATTTCAATGGTGGTGGTCAACAATAGTAAGTATTTTGTTAATGAAATTTTTATTTTTGAATATATTTGTTTTTATTTTGAAATTCTATTGCAAAATTGTGACAAAATACTAATTGATATTATTTTATATTTTCTTTTCAGGAAAAGACGGAGGATGCTGCAGATTCTGGTGGAATATTGGTAAGTAAAAATTTATTGAATTCATTCAAGGTCAACAAAATTGTAATGCATTTTTTTGTTTACTCTTTTCAGGAATGTGAATGCCGTTAGCTATTGGGTATGTGCGGGCGTAATTTCTGGATTTGGACATGTGCAAGGTAAGTAAAAGTGGATTTTAAGTGTAAAATTTAAAATAAAGTGTTTTAAAAAATAAAAGTTAAAGTGTTATTAGGGATTTTGGAAACTACAGTGAATGTAAAAAGTTTGTGTGAAAAAACTAAATAAAAGTGTTTTAGGTGAGTGTAATGTGTTATTGTGATAAAAAAAATAAAATTTGGAAAATACAGTGAGTACAAAAAGTGCGCGGACGAACAAAAAAAATGAAAACGGAAAAATAAAATTTTTATAAAAAGTGAATAAGTTATTGCCGGTATGCAATAAACATTTAAAAATTATTTTCCAGAAATTACAGTGCGGTACAAAAGTGAAGTGTAAAACAAAATTAAAGTGAAAAATTAGAGAAAAAAAGAAATTGACTGAAACTTGTGTAAAACGGATTTGTGTCTGTGAATAAAAATAAAAATGGAATCTACAAAGTGCGACAAAAGTGAAATGGAAAAATTAAAAGTGAAAATAAAATTTAACTATTGTGCGAATGAATTGTTGACGGTGAATAAAAAAAAAACAAACTAAAAACGGAATTTACAGTGACGATTAAAAGTGTGTGGTGGTTAAAAAAATTAAAAGTGAATAGAAATGAAAGTGAAACTGAAACTAAAGTGATGGTAAATTAAGCCGGTGTAAAACAAAAATAAAAAAATACAGTGAAAAACAAAAGTGTTGTGACACAATAAAAAAATTATTCTATGGTGCTAAGTGAATATACGGATAAAAGTGTGAGTAACTGAAATAAATAAAACTATTGAACGGGGCTATTGTGTAATTAATTAATTGAAACTTAATTTTTTTTATTACAGTGGTGTGCAAAATTTTAGTGAAAGTGAAAAAAGTTAAAATTTAGGAAATTAAACGAAAAGTTTTGAAAAATTACTAAAAGAAATTGATGAAAAGGAAAGTATTAAGGCGACTAAAAAAATTGTTTATAACAACTATTTTCAGATTTAGGTAAAAAGTAAAGAAAACTATTGTGGAAAAAGTGAATTAAATAACGAAAAAGCTGAAAAGTGTACTGTGAATAAATGCGTAGAAAAAGTGAAAAATAATAAAACTTTGAAAATGTTTAAAAATAAAGTATTAATTCAGTTTTTTTGTAATTCATATGTTCTTTACATTTTTTTTATTATTATTTTCCATTTTTTAATATATTTTTGGTGGTTTATGTATAATATATATATATATTATATATATATATATATATATATATATATATATATAATATATATATATAATATAATATATATATATATATATATTATATATATATATATAGCTTCGGTCGCCCGTTCTCACCGTGACTTCGGTCGGTTGTTCTTACAGTGACTTCGGTCGCCTGTTCTTACCGTGACTTCGGTCCCCTGTTCTTACAGTGACTTCGGTCGCCTGTTCTTACCGTGACTTTGGTCGTCGGTTCTTACCGTGACTTCGGTCGCCTGTTCTTACAGTGACTTCGGTCGCCTGTTCTCACCGTGACTTTGGTTGCCTGTTCTTACAGTGACTTCGGTCGCCTGTTCTTACCGTGACTTCGGTCTCCTGTTCTTACCGTGACTTCGGTCGTCCGTTCCCATAGGCTAAGAACGAATGTAATATTTAGATTTAAGATATTTCTTTGCAATTAATTATAAGATTCATCGTACGTCGCATTGGGAGAGTCGTGATTTTCTTGCAAGACTCGTAAGCGATCTTCCTGGGGTACACACATTTTCCATTCGGGTCTCGGATCAATTACTGACTTTCGCGGTATATGTTTAAATAGTTGGGGTTGGACTAATTGGAAATCTGGATATTTCCGAATGCCGACCTTCGGTCGCCTGTTCTTACCGTGACTTCGGTCGCCTGTTCTTACCGTGACTTCGGTCGTCCGTTCCCATAGGCTAAGAACGAATGTAATATTTAGATTTAAGATATTTCTTTGCAATTAAGTATAAGATTCATCGTACGCCGATCCTGCCGAAACCCGATCCTGAGTTAAGTTGGTTCTAGAAATAGCCGATCCTGCCGAAAACCCGATCAACCCTGAAAATACCGAAATTCGAAGCTAGAAGCTGAAGCCGATATAGCTGCCGAAACGACCGTTACATCTTATCGTAGCTATTCACTCGTATTATTTATCTTTCAAATTGTATTCAATAAAGAGATTGTTTAAGTTAACCCCCAGAAAGGGTAAACATATTGTGTTATTACTTAAGGTTTGTGGATCCGTAAGTCGACCCTGGACGCGACTAAGTTACCTCAGCCGAAGACAAAACCACGTTACAAAATGGCGGCCGAGCAGGGACCCGATTCTAAATCGCATTGCGGAAAAAAGGAAATCAGCACCAACGAGGAGGAATCGGGCCAAAATTACGAGAATAGCAAACACGATAAGCCATCAACGAGCGACACACTCCAGAAGGATTTGGACGGAACAAGCCGAAACCCTCCACTCGCTTACTAGTCGCGATTTTCTGTCCGAAGATGAAAGAAATGAACTCACTTCGTTGCTGGAGACTCATAAGACCCGATTCGACCAGGTTAAGGGACTATGTACGGTCGCTACTCACGAAATCCGCCTACGACACCAGAAACCAATCAAGCAGAGATACATGCCGAGAAACCCTGCCATGATGGAAGTCATAAACGAAGAAGTAGACAAACTCCTAGCTGAAGACCGAATTGAGCCCTCACGAAGTCCTTACAGCTCGCCGATCGTCCTCGCACGAAAGAAACAAGGAGGATGGAGAATGTGTATCGACTATCGCCAACTTAATGCCGCTACAGAACCAGATGCGTACCCACTTCCTCAAATTAATGCAATTTTAGATCAATTGCGAGAAGCCAAATTCATATCTTCGTTAGACCTCAAGAACGGATATCGGCAAATCCCCCTAACTCCGGCGTCAAAACCCTGTACCGCTTTTACCGTTCCCGGCCGGGGTTTGTTCCAGTGGAAGGTCATGCCGTTCGGACTTCATTCGGCTCCAGCAACATTCCAACGTACGTTAGACTCTATCATCGGCTCCGATTTATACCCCCTCGTTTTTGTCTACCTCGACGATATAATTGTTCTCGGCCGTACTTTTAAGGAACATATTGCTACATTGGACAAGGTGTTTTCCCGGCTACAAAAGGCGCAAATGTCGTTAAACTTCGACAAATGTGAATTCGTTCGCACGAGTATAAGATATCTAGGTCATATGGTCACCCAAGAAGGTATTTGTACCGATCCGGACAAGGTGAAGGCAATCAGAGAACTGCCGGCCCCAACAAACTTGAAAGAACTCCGCCGGGTCTTAGGTGTGGCTTCGTGGTACCGCCGATTTGTTAATAATTTCTCTAAATTGGTTTCTCCGCGGGGGACAGAACAAGAAAACGCTTTTATGAAACTAAAGGAAACACTCACTAGCGCACCAGTTCTTGTATGACCTAGATTCGAACATCCTTTCTTCTTACAGGCAGATGCCAGTTTGGAAGGTCTGGGAGTCGTACTGTTTCAACGCCATTCGGGTTCAGAGTCGGTCGTAGCTTATGCCAGTCGAACGTTAACCGAACTAGAAAAGAAATACTCCACCACAGAGCAAGAATGTCTAGCCATACTATACGGAATACGGAAAATGAGGCCGTATTTAGAAGGATACCACATCACTGTCATTACCGATCACCATTCGCTAAAATGGCTTTATTCACTTCAGAATCCTTCGGGACGGCTAGCCCGTTGGGCTTTAGAGCTCCAACAGTACGACTTTAGTATCGAGTACCGAAAGGGAAACCTCAATGTCGTTGCCGATGCACTGTCCCGAGCCCCGTTACCATCTACCGAAATGGATACCATAATGGGAGTGTCAACCCCCAATTGGTACCAACGAATGTCAGAGCTTGTTTTAACGAATGGAAAGAAATATCCAGATTTCCAATTAGTCCAACCCCAACTATTTAAATATATACCGCGAAAGTCAGTAATTGATCCGAGACCCGAATGGAAGATGTGTGTACCCCAGGAAGATCGCTTACGAGTCTTGCAAGAAAATCACGACTCTCCCAATGCTGGTCACTTCGGGATTAATAAAACCATAAAACGAATCCAAGAAAACTATTACTGGTCAGGCTTATATAGGGATGTTACGCAATATGTACGATCCTGCAGTGTGTGTGCACGATACAAACCCGAACAAAGGAAAGCAGTCGGTCTCATGAATACAATGCAATGTAGCGCTCCGTGGGAAATTGTTGCAGCCGACTTTGTGGGCCCCCTACCGCGCTCTACAAACGGTCACACCGCACTCCTCGTCCTAATAGATATGTTCAGCAAATGGGTCGAACTGGTCCCCACACGACAAGCGCTGGCAAAAGACGTCGTAAAAGCGCTACGGGAACGCATTATTTTTCGGTATTCAACATTGCACTACGGCTCCTTACGCACCACATGAAAATCCTACCGAAAGAACCAACGGAACAGTGGCGGAGTGGCAACCAAAGACTGGCGAATTAGTCTGGAAGAAGGAACGACACCTATCGTCCGCCGCTGACAAGTTCGCTCAAAAGCTAATATCCAGGATTTAAAAACCTATTTCCAAAGAAATAACAACCTAAATTAAAAATTAAGCATACTATTCTTTCATAATGGTAAATGAAATAATTTACCATATAAGGAACTATTTTTATAAAATTTTTATAATTCCCATTCATTTAATCAAATAAAAAAAAAAAAATAGTATATATGGAAGCGGTTTTCAACAACATTGACCAGTTGTGCATCGAACGTCAAAGTGTATACATGGAGGGGAAACCTACCATGCCGAGAAAAATTATGCAAAAGATCAAAGCAGAAAAATCTTCTGCTTTCCAGCCGCCTCCCGAGACAAGGCCTCGTATTATCTCGGACATTCAGATACGTCCTCCACCCGCTCATGCCCAGCCACCTCCTCCGCTATCGTACCTTACTCCCGTACAACGTCGGGTTAGAATTGCCCGTACAACGACGACCCCAGTTGCTCCTTCAACATTAACACCCGAAGCTCCAAAAGCCTCTATCCCGACTTCTCGAGCGACCGCCGAGGCACCACGAGGACCAGTTCTTTCGGCCCAACCGATACCGACGATTATATCCGGATACGCGGCCGACGAGGTACCGACGACCTCGAAGAGCGCGCCAGTGTCGGGAAATAATCGAACTGCCGCTCCAAAAACACCGAGACCGAAGGTCCGGAGATACCCCAACTATACTGAGGTGCAGGTCTTCGAGAATATTAAAATAAATAAACCCAGGAAGTACACGAAGCATAAGCAATATCTTATTCATCGGCCTTCGTTCCCTCCAGTGAAGGTTACGATCCTCAATAGTAATTTCGCTCGTTTACGATGCCAGGGACATTTTCCGAGTGGTGGCGATGGTAGCCAAATAAATTATTAAGTAATTATTGAAAAAATTATAATTGAATATTTATATGTATATTAAAAAAAAGCTGTAGAATAGCAACACATATATAATTGTAAGCCGTAGAATAGCAACATTTTATTTCGTTATTTTGTTATAAGCTGCAGAACAGCATATTTTAGTTAAGGGCCGAGCCTTCCATTCGGAAGGTTAATATGTAACGTAGAGTTAGTCCTGACTATTTCAGCATACATTTACTTTACATTATTTTATATATATATTATATATATATATATATATATATATATAATATATATATATATATAATATATATATATATATATATATATATATATATAATATATATATATTATATATAATATATTATATATATATATATTATATATATAATATATATATATATATATATATATATAATAATATATATATATATATTATATATATATATGAATTGTGTTTAGTATAGTTACTGACTATATCCTGGACAAAACTGAAGATTCTGTACTATCAATCATTTATATCTCAGCCAGTGACAATCTGCTTACGGAATGAACAACTACATGTTGGTCTTCCAATATGTATTGTCCCAATTGCTTTCTTTAGTATTGGCTCGCTATAAGATCGGACTCAGAATTGCGTCATTGCCCTAGGTAACTAATAACCCTTACGCCTTAAATGGCACGGTACCGGAAGGCTATGATGGGGTTGCACCTTCTAATAGGGTAATGACCGGTTACACATGTAATCAGCTAAGAAACGTTGGCCTTAAGTCGATCCAAACAAATAATTACTCATTCCAAAGAAGCTATGGATCTCACTGGTCTACGATATAAATGAAAGTACTGCTCAGGATACATCAACAACTATACCAAACAGAAACTCACTGCAATAAAAAAACAGATTAATATGAAGACTCAACAGAAAGTATTTAAAAAAAATATAGGTACCCAGTTAGGCACACTTTAGGTGACTAGTAGACGCTGTCAACCAGTAGATATTCAGAAAGAAATGTCAGGACTAGAACCATCAAAGATATTGAAGCTATTGCTTCAAATCTTTGGAGTGAAATACTCCTAACGATTTCCCCTGAAAATCTTCGACTTCATATAGACTGTACAATTCGGCACTTTAAAAATTGAAATTGTTTTTAAAATCGCTCTGCTGGAAGTTACGTCGGTAGACTTCCTGACCGGGTATGAATTTGACTAGACGGCACCGCGTATTATAAGATTTTTCATTGCGAGCGTAGGCTTTATGTAGATTTTCGCGAATTCTTTGCCGTATCAAATCCAATCTAGCAGCATTCGGAATGACGTTAGTTTTGGGATCGTTTATAATTCTAAGTTTGCGTGCCAACTGTTATACACTACCATGGGCAATCATATTCATTCCGAATAAGGCGAAATAAGGAGTAACTCCTACCGACGATTGCACGGAAGACCTTAAGGAAAACTCAATTTCGGACAAAAGCTTGTCCCATTTTGTATGGTCTTCCTGCAGATACGACCTTACGGCTGCTAAGATAGATTGATTAACCCGCTCGGATGCATTAGCTTGCGGCGAGTGAGTTGCAGTTCTAACAAGTCTGACACCGAAATTCTTTATCATATCCGCGAATTCTTTACTTACGAACTGCTTTCCATTGTTTCCGGAGTTCCAAACTTATGGAAAACCTCTGTGATTAAAAATTTCACAACATTCTTGGTGCTGGCTTTAGGCAAGCCCTTCAAAAGAACGAACTTAGTCAAATGATCTAAGACGATGAAAATAAAAACGTTTCCGTTTTTCGAACGCGGCTACGGACCGAGAAAATCGACAAAGATTCTTTGGAAAGGGCGTTCAGTTTGGACTTCGGCTCCCATCGGTGGTCTGAGCGTAGTGTTCGCGGGCTTAGCTTCCTTGCAGGTTTGGCACATTCTCACGTAATTTTTGATTTGGACATTTTGATTCGGCCAATAAAAATATTCTTTTACTCTATAAAGAGTCTTACCGACGCCTCCATGAGACGCTTGAGGGGAATCTTGACATGCTTTTATGATGTCCTCTGTCAGATCTGGCGGTACCCATAACTTCCACGCGAAATCTTCATTCGTAGCTATACCGTCGTAAGACTTAGTACGTTTGTAAACAAAACCATCGACGATCTTTAAATCCGGTAATTAATCGGCATTTTTCTCGACCGTTTCTATCAGACTTAAATAATCTTCGGACCGAAAAGAAACTGAAGTTAGGTCAATGAGTTTAGGTACGTTTGACGAGATTTCGTCCATATTAAAGCGAGAGAGGGTGTCGGGTACTACATTTTGCTTCCCCTGCCTGTGTTCAATCGTAAAATACGATTGCAGATGTAGACTCCATCTAGCTAAACGACCTGTCAAATCTTTATGACTCATGAGCCACTTCAGACTACTATGGTCCGTAATGACGGTAAAAGGCATCAATCTATGTAGGGCCTAAACTTCTTAATCGCCAAGACTACAGCTAAATATTCTCGTTCAGTTACAGAATAGTTTTAGTTTGTTTGTGTGAAAAGTAGGCTATTGGATGCTCTCCATCGGAATCATCCTTCTGGAAAAGCACTGCGCCAATACCTACGTCAGACGCATCACACTGAACGAAGAAATGTCTGTTGAAGTCAGAATGATTAAGGAGTGGACTTGAAACTAGAGCTTCCTTGAGACGATCAAACCTTTTTTTACCCTCCTTCAGCGTTTCAAAGATTGGGGCTGCAATGGTAGCATAGTCTGGTATAAATTTCCTATACCAGCCTGTTGCTCCCATAAAGCTCCACACCTGTCTTGCTGTCTTAGGATAAGCAAAACGAGTAATGGTTTCTACTTTGGACGGATCAGGTTTCAGTTTGCCACCTCGAACTATGTATCCTAGATATCTTAACTCCTTAAAACAAAATTTAGACTTCGCCACATTGATGGTCAGACCTGCTTTTGCCAAACAAATAGATACAGATGTGTTTCGAATTCTGGAGATACAATCAAAAGATCGTCCAGATAAACGAAAAACCTATCACGAATTACTGCGGGGATCACTTTATATATTAAACGGCATAACCTTTGAGCTGCATTGCACAGCCCAAAAGGCATGACCGTAAAATGGTAGAGCGGTCGTCCTGGCACCGTGAATGCAGTTTTCTCTTTACTGGACGATTCTAGTGGTATCTGCCAGAACGCGTCTTTTAGGTCAACACTGGAGATGTATATCGTGTCTCCCAAACGACTGAGCAAACCTTCGATGTGCGGCAATGGATAGGGATCCTTGACTGTCAGTGCATTGAGCTTACGTGCGTCCAGGCACAGCCGGTTTTTCTCGCCCCTGCGGACCAGAGTAACTGGATGACTCCATGAACTTTCAATAAGCCCAAACACAACGAGGTCAAGCATCCTATCGAGCTCCGCGTACATCAACTTTTGAACTGCCGGGGAGACAGGATAGTGACGATCTTTAACTGGAACTGCATCTCGAGTATCTATTGTATGCACTTCCATATTTGTTTTTCCTAAGCCCTTTTTACTGTAGCAGGGGAACATCGATATGACGCAATCTAATCTTTGTCGCTGATCCGGGGTCAGCTTATGAGTCACGAGATCTAGGGTACTATCTGCCTCTTCGCAAAGACTAATACCATTAGTCGTAAGACTCTCGAGACTGGCAAACATTTTGAAAACTCTCATAAAATCGACGCCCAAGAATGTGATACCGTATCACGAAACCTAACTTCAGCCCTGACACGACCGAATATCGTAAACCTCAAGACCGGCGTCATTAACGAACTTTAGACAATTCCTACCGAGACAAGTTACCGTTACCCCGGTATCTAGTAAACTGATTATATTTTTGCCGCCTATACTTAATCGCGTATACAGTCGTGAGTCTTCACTCTCGTAAAGTGAAGCCGACGAGAGCTTTTCTAATCCTATTAGTCACTCGACCAAATATTCTACCTTTTGCTTCATTGTACTCTTGAATTCGAATATGCAGGGGTTTGAGTTCTCGGAGCCGGGGCTTAGATTTGAACTCAAACTCCGACCTATTCGGATTCTTTAATATTCTCAATTGTGGTTGTTGTTGTTTTTGTTTTTCCCTAACCTGTACTGGGCCTATACCTCGGTCGACCTCGCCTCCCCAGTTCGAGACGGGTTCCGGGACCTGTTTCCCTGACAATTGGGACACTTAGGGCCACCACGTTGACTTTACCACACCGGAAGCAAAATTTTCTATTAATAGGCTCGGGACAGTCGACAAAACTATGATCGACGACCTTGCAATTCCAGCAGGTATAATGACTTGTAGACCGACAAATCTATCAGCGACAAATCATCGTCCTCACAAGCCAGTTCATTTACCCGATGCATGACATTAGCTCGCTGATATTGTTGCCTTTGGTTGTTTATCAAATTTTCTGCTCGCCTTACTTCACGACAAAATTCGGAAAAAGTTTTAAGCCGAACAGAAAACATCCTTTGAGCCAATGACGGCTTTAAATTACCACGCATGATCTCCACCAACTGTTTATCCCCATATGGGTGCTGTTGCTGGTTTCGGAGCTTAATAACCGCGTTATAAAAATCGTCGAAGACTTCCTGCGGCAGCTGCCGGCGGTTCAGGATTTTCATCTGAACCTCATGTTCCTGCTCGAACCGGCTTTCTCCAGCTCCTCCCAATATTAATGTAAACAATTTTTCGGTAATCCCAGTACCAGTCTAGAGCGGGGCCGTCTAGAAGGAGATGGAAACTCCTCAGGATTTCATCATCAGAGCATCCATAATCCCTCCTCAACGCTCCAACTCTAAAAATGAATTCTTGGACATTCATAGTTTTGTTGGTCCCATCAAATCTAACACCCCATTTGGCTAATTTAAATTTGTCCAAGTGCTCTTGAGGTCTTGGCCACGATATGGCCAAGTTGTAGTTTAGAGGTGGTGACTGTTGTTGATGCGGTGGACCAGACCAAGTAACCTGTGGATACCCAGCCTGGGACGCACTTTGCCGTTGGAAATTGGCCTGTGAACTTTGCGGTGGCTGCTGCCATAGTTGCTGTTGCTGAATGAAATTGTGAGCTGACGGTTGGACGTACGGCAACTGGTTTTGTTGTTGTGGCTGGTTAGGCTGTTGCGCTGGCAGTAGATTCTGGGGGTTTCCCTGCGACCAAAGTTGCTTAGCCCGCCGGCTGCTGGCTAAGCGGCAGAAGATTCTTCTGCTGAAGCAGCGACTGCTGCTGGTATTGAGTCTGTAATGGAGCCGGCTGGATGTTAGCTTCTACTATTCTTGGCGCTGCTGAACCAACGGGCACATAATTTGGAGCTGGCGGTGGTGGCTGTTGGTAAGTTGGCGGGCCCAGCGGCGTTGCTGGATGACCATACACCGATGGCTGTGCTTCCAAAGAGGTTCTGAGAGGCTGTGTAGTCGGCATTCCTTGGCCGATAGGGGACATCTCGGTAGGCGCTGGAGCCGCATTACTCGTCGACAGCGACAAAAAAATCTGCTTCATGTCATCTAATACTTTTGTATTTTGTTGTCGACCTCCTTCATAAAAGGCTTGTATATATTTATATTTACAAAAAAAATTCGTAGTACCGAATCTTTAGCAGCGTAGATATCGAAGAAAATATAAAACTAAAAGATTTTCCACCTTTCAAAAAAGAAAAATTAAAAAAAACTCAAATAAAAAGCTCAAATAACTTGAATGCGGGCGGCATTTTCGGGTAAATAAAAGTTTGCAGTTTGTGTATAGATATGACCTAATTCTTTTTCCTATTCTGGTTTCAGGAGATGCAGAGTACTAACAAATAACAAAACAACAAAAGGATGGATAAGAACTAACTGTCTTTCTACAGTACGTACTAATGAGGTGCAACTTGACCAGGGTTACGTTCTCCTAATATTCAAGGACTACCTTCCCAGACCTCCTGTAGAACTAAAACGTAAGTATTTTTATATTAAGAACAATTAATTTTGGGCTATTGTAATCTAAAGGGATGTTGTAGCTATCCTTCCTTCCAATTAGAGCATTTAGAGAATAAACTGTGTCTATTATCTCTTAGCCTCAAGTTGTTAGAAAAGGATAGCAACGAATGAATCCAGAATTCCGCATGATCCTACTGTCCACTTTTACTTTCAGGTTCGCAATAGACTGGACTAATTTTCCAAGGATCAACGGTTCTTGACGACAGGTGGTGAATGTACAGGTTTTCTGTCCGTCCGTATTAGTTTGTTCGGGTATTTCAGGTAAGTATTGAATAATATATTATAAGAACCTTTTAAATAATTTGTTTTTTTTTCTAATATATAGCCTTTTTTGTTTACTAAATTTTTTTAATTTTTTTATATAGAATTTATCTAAAAGGACTGGTTCGGTTCGTCCTGTCGTTCGGGTAAGAGTTACACTTCTATGTCGAAAACCTTAATACCTGGATACCACAGGACTGTTGGTGCGGATCTGCTAAAGTAGTCCCACGCTGGATGGAGCTGGCGATGGCGTGGCTCAGAGTTGGCTGATCTAATTTTATGTTTCTGGCTTTATTCAGTTTTAAGATTAATTTAATTTTGTTTTAAGTTTTATTTCGTTTAGTTTTACTTTTATTTGAAGTTTTAGTTTATAACTTATATGAATAAAAAAGGAATTATTTAATTTAAATCAAGATTTTTTGACGGCCAGGGGCTCCACCTTCTTCTTGGGCAGGGAAAAATGATAAGGACCGATATTTTGGTCATTATTCAGTTTACTTTCAGCTATTCAGTCCTCTATAGTTTTTTTCTGGCATAGTTTTGTTTTTGTTTATGTTCTCCAACTGTCATATTGTTTACTAATCTGCGTTGCCAACTTTTTACTTAACTTCTTCTTCTTAAATTTTTCCCTACTACTACTACATTGCCGGCCTACACAAGGTGGCCGGCAATGTTTAAGTTCGTTTAATTTTGTACGTTTATTTACGTTTTTGATTATTTGATACTTGTTAGGATTTAGTACACACCCATTTTTTACACCCTTGGGTGGGAATATTTTTCTAAAACCACGATCGGCAACTCCTATACACTGTGTTTTTTGGCTGTTACTAAATTTACACAGATTACTCACACGCATAGAAAACACAATTCAGTCTCATTTGAGCTGTCATAAAAGAAGGTTGTGTCGTCGCTCGTTTCTTGCTTTTGCAATGAAAATGAACGAAAGTATATTAATGAAGGGATGGATAATACTAATTATTGTTGTGCTTTTTTAGTATCTACACTACATATTTAGTAGTTTTTAGAATTATTAACTTTTTAAATTTTTTTTCTTTCAACATAATTTACAAATTATAATAATTAACCAAAATTGTAAGTACTTTTGTTTAATTTTTACCTTTAATATGTATATATTTAATTACAAATATAATTAAAAAGCTCAAATTTGTGTTTTTATATACATATATTTTAATATTTACAATAAATATGTGCAAAACAGGGCAACAAATATTTGCTACTTTAAACTAAAAAATATTAGTTTTGTGTTACATTAATATTATTTCTAAATATCAGTTTTCCATACATGCATTTTTGTGGAGATGAGAGTATAATGATTTCTCATTTCTTGTTTTTTCGCTCTTTCACTTATACAAGTGCAAAATGTAGTAGTATATGTCTGCCGATCCTGGTTCTAAAATCTAACGAGTAAAACCGCTAACGGTATCAGCTTATTTCTTTCTGCCATTTAAAATATCATTTAGCTCCTAATCGCTAACATATACGTTTCGTATAAATCATCCACAAACACAAGGTAATATTTATTTTTATTTCACGCACGAACAACCGTACTTAACACAAAGTCGAAAAAAAATGTTCAAAGTTTTGATTATGTAACAAAACGCGGATTATATCACGACAACTCACAGATAATTTTACTAAAATAATTTTTAAAAACAATTTTTAAAAATTTGATTGCAAATTTTGTAGTTAAACACTAGACAACACTGTCATAACGATCCTATAAGGCTAATAAATGTCTCATGTACCTACTAGTTTCTTATTATGATAACAATTTGTGCCTATATTACACAAACATTTATTATGCAAAGCGTGAAATTGTTATCATGATAACAAATTAGCAAGTACAGAGGGCATTTATTAGCGTTGTAACGCCGTTATGACAGCGTTGTCTAAACAATTGTTTAGACAACGTTGTCTTGATATTAAACGTGATTTTAATGTAAAATTTGTGTAGAATTTTGCTTTTGTGCAATTAAAATTGATTTTTAACATAAGTTTTAGTGAAATTGGTATTTAATTACAAAATTCGCATTTAATTTTAATAGTTTTTATTAAATATAGCATTATTTAAATAAAATTATCTGTGGGCGGTCGAGATAAAATCAGCATTTTGTTACCTATGCATGACCATAAACAAGATACTGTCAATTTTTCTGCCGACGTTTTGTCAAGTAGCGTGATATTTGTTTAATATAGACATGGTTTTAGCATAAATAAATATTTGACTGATGCAGACACGAGGTGTGACAACATTGTCATAAAAAAGTCAACTCCTCGACTTATTAAAATTTATAAAAAGTTGTTTTTTCGACTTGCGATTTATGAAAAAAAAACGAATTTTATCGACCCTTCGACTTTTTTACTTTTCATAATTGAAATAAACATAAACTATTAAGTCAAAAACTAGATATGTATAGAAATAGTATAGGTAGAAAATTTTAATTTTAATCCTCATACTTGAAGCAAAAAGAAAACCAAATACTTAATGTGTTGTTTCTAGATGATGTGTGAGAAGTTTGAGTTAAAATTTTACTTACTGTTTCAATAACAAAATGCAAGTAAATGTTTTGCTTAAAGTACTCCCTCGTTTTTTTGAAACAGCACATAAATAAACAAATTATTTAACTTAATTTAAATCGGTGAAAAAAAATCTTCTTTTTCCGACTTTTTGATTTATTTCGCATTTTTTGTGTTATAATAACAAAAAAATATAAGTAAAATTTGTGTTCAAACTACTCTATCGTTGTCTTAATTTAAATTATTGGAAAAAACTAATATTCTCGTTTTCTCAACTTTATTTACAAAGTCGACTTATCCACGTTTTTCATAGACGTTAGACGTAAAAAACGAACATAAAGAAAACAACCCGACGAAAAATAAAACAAACCGTAACAGCTTTTTTTTTTAAATGTTACTTAAAGTTCTATATAGGTTTGTATCGTGCACACGATCGTCCAATAGCACTTATATATCATTTTATATATACAGCTATAGTAACATTTTTTGTAAAAAAAGTTTGTTGTTGTAGTACACATCCTAAAACGATGAAATCCGGATAAAATGTATGCCATCCGATTTCTACATTTCCAACTTAAAGTTCTATATAGGTTTTTATCGTACACAAGATCGTCCGATAGCAGTTACATATCATTTTATATTTACGGCTATAGTAACATTTTTTGTAAAAAAAAGTTTGTTGTTGTAATACATACCCTAGAACGATGAAATCCGGAAAAAATGTATTTCATCCGATTTCTACACTTCCAACTTAAAGTTTTATATAGGTTTTTATCGTGCACAAGATCGTCATATAGCACTTATATATCATTTTATATATACGGTTATTATTTGTAAAAAAAGTTTGTTGTTGTAGTATACACCCTAGAACGATGAAATCCGGAAAAAAATGTATGCCATCCGATTTCTACACTTTCACCTTAAAGTTCTATATATGTTTTTATCGTGCACAAGATCGTCCGATATCATTTATATATCATTTTATATATACGGCCATAATAACATTTTTTGTAAAAAAAGTTTGTTGTTGTAGTACACACCCTAGAACGATGGAATTCGGAAAAAATGTATGCAATCCGATTTCTACACTTCCAACTTAAAGTTCTATATATGTTTTTATCGTGCACAAGATCGTCCGATAGCAGTTACATATCATTTTATATATACGGCTATAGTAACATTTTTTGTAAAAAAAAGTTTGTTGTTGTAGTACACACCCTATGCCATTTATATATCATTTATATATCATTTCATATATATGGCCATAATAACATTTTTTGCAAAAAAAAAGTTTGTTGTTGTAGTACACACCCTAGAACGATGAAATCCGGAAAAAATTGATCAAAAATATTTTTTTAATGTAAATCATGAAAATCAAATTTTTGAATTTTTTCCACGTGCATAAACACATATTGAAAATGTAAATAATGAAAACGAGTTTTTGCGTCTTTTCCACGTGCAGAAACACATATTTGTAAACAAAAAGAACTCACCACACCAAAAAAAATGTTTATTTTGATAAAACAGCTGTTACGGTTTGTTTTATTTTTCGTCGGGTTGTTTTCTTTATGTGCGTGTAAAAAAATACTTCGATTTTTTCAACAAAGGTCGATTGTTCGAAAGTCGATTTATAGAACTCTACAACAAGGCGAATTCAGATAAGGTGGTGGCAGTTCTGCAACAACAACATTTCCCATGTATTTTGTTTTTGCTTTTGGTTTTCGTAAATGTCAAAATCCACGTGTACGGAGAATTCATTTGATGAAAAATTTTTGTAAAATGTTTTTATTATATTAAAAATAAAGATTAACAGTCTTATGCAAAAAAAAACCTTATTATGACCTTAAAGTGTACATTAGTTAACAACGACTTTTAGCTTAATAATCCATTATTAAAAAAGTATATGCAAAAACAGTATTTTAACTAAAATACATTTTAATGTTTTTTTATATTTAATGCTGGCAACACTATTATTTTATTCTGTCAATATTTTCATAATGTTGTATATGAACGATTATTAGTTCATTTGGTATTCGTGTCTAATATTATTTTTTTATGCTTTTATATAAAATAATTGTATTTAATAACATAAAAATGGGGTTGTATTTGTTTATTTAATAAAAACAACGTATAAATCAAATAAAACAACTAATGTAATAGCAAAATTATATTTTGATTAAAGAAAGTAATCGAGTAACGTTTTCTTTAAATTTGCATTGATATTTTACACATCACTAAACTATTTTATAAACAAAATTTATGTTTTTGGCAAAAAGAAAAGAAAAAATATGGAGACAATTAAATTGAGTGTATTCATATTGTTTTTTATTTATTTATTTTTTTTATAATTTATTTAAAAAATTAACACAACAATATTTTTCACAAAACGTCAACAGTTATAAATTGTAATACAATAATGACATTTGACTTTAATATAGGTTTAAAGTACGGTTGAACCATTATTAACTTTCGTATATTTAACAATGGTTTACTACAGGTATTTTAAGCTAATTATCGTTTTTGGATATACTTTTATCGAATTTAGCTTAACAACGGTTAGTAAGCATGTTGTAAGTTTTTTTGCATAAGACTGTAAGGTATTAAAATTTGTGAGGAAAATATATTCTGAATTGAATAATGTTTGTTTCCATCGAAAAATTCTATTCCGGCAGCTTAATTTGCAAAATTTAAGTAAGTGCCTTAAGTTAAGTAAAACTTCATTTTTTGTGAAAAATAAACAAAAAAAAGTACATATTCATGAAAATATTATATTACGAAGGAATGAATACTTGTTGCGAATGTATAATTCTACTCCGGCGGAGTAATTTTCAATATTTGTCCATAATGGTGCAGCCGCGGGACGGGTAAATACCTCATATGGGTTTTGTTATATAAAGCGTTCCGGAACAGACTTTTTCCAGTTAATCTTTTTATCAACATAGTGTATATATAAAACAATATTGTTTAATTTGTTAACATTTAATAGATTTCAAAATTAAGCCATAACGTAGAAGTCATTTGCCGCCAGCCGGGTAAATACTTCGTATGCGTTTCTTAATATTAAGTGTTCCGGAAGAGATTTTTTTAGTTAATCACGTTATCTACACAATTTTTATATAAAATATAAAACAATATTTTGTAATATGTTAACATTTAATAGAAAAAATATTTCTCTTAAATAACATATTTGTATACATACCAATTATGCCATTATTTAAATAAAATGATATTTCTTTACGAGATGTTTGGTATTTTCAGATTTCTTACATAAATTATTCAAAATATTAACGAAGTTTTTCTCTGTTTAACGGAAATTTTTAAATATAAAAATGTAAGCAATAACAAACTTTGACAGCTAGGAAAACCAGGCGAATTAAGAAAAAAATTATCAGCTGATTGATTAACACCACCTTATATGAATTCGCCTTGAATGTAAGCAATAACAAACTTTGACAGCTAGGAAAAACAGGCGAATTAAGAAAAAAATTATCAGCTGATTGATTAACACCACCTTATATGAATTCGCCTTGCTCTACAATTTATCTACACTTGACAGAGTATTAGTAAAAATTCAAATACCCATTACTTTTCTAACTTTAGTAGTTGAATATTGTTAATGTTTATTACATTTTGGAATTAATTGTGTTGCTGGTGTTTAATGTATAAATATTAACGTAAAATGTGTACGGACTATATTCAGAGTTACGATGATCTTCAAAAAGAATTGGAGAATGCGAAAGATACATTAATTGTTCTAAATGATAATATCAAGCGTATTGTAGGCCGCGGCCCGAAGATACCAAGAGATTCTAGGTAATAATAATATATTGTCATGCATGCCAATTATGTATTTATACTAAAATTTACTTAAATGAATGCAGTTCATTTAAATGGAGTGATATAAAAAAGTTAATGTAATTTATTAATAAATTATATGTATACATATATGTTAGACCTACTTACAGAAAGCAGTGTTTTTGATATGCCACTCAAAATATACATTCCTTGGGAACAAACCTAGATCCTGCAATAATTTGTATGATGATGTTTAT
Source organism: Lucilia cuprina (assembly GCF_022045245.1). Lineage (NCBI taxonomy): Eukaryota > Metazoa > Arthropoda > Insecta > Diptera > Calliphoridae > Lucilia > Lucilia cuprina. Next base: position 61,255,681 of record NC_060952.1, on the reverse strand, counting down.
GTTTATATTCACAGATATAATATTATATAGGTACATCTAAAACTATCTAGATTTGAATCTTAGTTTAACAATACAAACTTTTCCAGTACGACTTGCCAAAATACAAAGTTGAGTTTAGTTTGGTCTCTGCCAAAATTAAAAACATAAAATACATGTGGTCAGGGTCCTCATGAAACTCACTGAATATCCAACTGCCCAACTAACCCTACTTCACACTGTCCAATGGATTTATGGACGCATAAAGTTGAAGTAGCCCAATTATTATGCCTGGGCATTGATCTAGAACCTCCAACTAGATTGTTGTATAGTTTTATCTTTTATAACAACATTAAACACAAAACATATGGCCAACTTGCACTCGAAAACAGGTAACTCAGTACAGTTATATGATGTCACACTTTGGCTAATGCGGTTTAAAAACTGATATGTAATCGAACAAAAAAAAAAATACAGTCTGATTCCCGCTTAACGAAATTGCAAATGACGCACGACGGTCTTCCTATACCCGGAAAGGATTTATTAATGATTCACATTTTTGTGTGTAGCCGCCTCTGGGTACGTCAAAAACTAGCTTCGCTTAAAATACTTTTCTCCATATCAAAATTTTTGGGTACCATTTTATGTATAAACATGTGTCCAATATATTTCAAAAAACTTTTTAAATGTTAAAATTTTAAAAAATATTTAAAAAGGACCTCTCATGTATCAGATACAGTTTAAGGTATTTTCAGACTACAATAATGAGTATTAAGATACTTCCAATTAAAACAAGTAGGAAAGTATAGTCGGGCATGGCCGACCATATAATACCCTACACCATAGTATATTCTTAAAATTTTTATTCTTTATAAAAAAATTTATGTTGAATATTACCATAATTCCAAAATATTTAAGCAATTTATTTATAGAAAAAACTAAAATTTCTAAATGAGGCTTTATATAGGTCAAATATGGGCCGATCCTCGGCAAATTTGGGAAAAGGATATATTTTTAAATAACAGTTAGTTTTGTTGAGTTTCATTGCGATACAAATGGTTACAAGTCAATTTTAGACGTTTAAGACATTCTTTGAAGGGGGGTTTGTATGGGGGCTAGGGTCAATAAGGGCCGATCCTTACGAAAATCCGCAGTGTCCTTTATACTTACACAAAACTTATTTGTGCCAATTTTTAGAGAGATAATAGAATATTTGACGTAATTATGGCATAAAAAGGTCAAATCGGGAGGTACGGTTGTATGGGGGCTAGGTAAAATAATGGACCGATTTCAACCAATAGGCTTCCTCCCTATGCCAAAAAAACATGCTTGGTCCAAATTTCATCAAATTATCTTAAAAATTGCGGCCTGTACCTTGCGCACAAGGTTTAAATGGACAGACGGACATGTCTTAATCGACTCAAAAAATGATTCTGAATCGATCGGTATAATTTAAGATGGGTATTAGACCAATATTTTTGTATGTTACAAACATCATTACAAACGTATAATACCCTCCCCACTATAGTGGTGTAGGGTATAAATATTATGAAAATAATTCAGATTTTCAAAAATTTATCCGAAAAATATATTTCATGTTTACACTGTAAAATTTGTATTTTTTTTAACAATTTTCAATCGTTTATGCACTTTTCGTTCATATTTTTAATATATTTTATACTTTTTGTATGTTTTATTATTTTACATACCGAATACGTATGCGAATAAAAAGTGTTTTAAAAAATTATTTTTAAAAACTAAATTACAAATTATGTTTAGATTGGAAAATTGTATTATGATACAAACATTTTGACAAGTATTAATACTCAGTATTGTAGACTGAAAATAACTTTAAAAATACTCAAAATATTTTGAAAATCGATTTTTTGAATCGATTAATATACAATTTTGCTCTGCAATACAAAAAACATATTAAGTCTGTTGGTTTACAAAAAAATGTTCACTAGTTTTAAAAATTTTACTATTTTTTTAAGTTTTCTGTTTTTGTACACAAAAAATTTTAAAATATAGTAAGCTCTTTGAAAAAATATTTTTCTCTTTTTGGCTTGAATATTTTTATCAAGTAAAAAGTAAATCTAAATTGTTCTGTATTGATTTGTTTGGAAAAATATTTAATACAATTTGTTTTAAATTTTTCAATAAAATAACAATGAAACAAAATTTACTTGAATATTTTACTCTAATTTTTAAATTATCAAATTTTACATTTTTAAAATGTTATGTACATATCAAAGTATCTGAGTATCTAATTCGGGATTGCCCAAAAGTTTCCTATGGAAGAGTAAATACTAATTCATTTAAAGAAAAAAAATTTTTGTTTAAGATTTTTTGTTGCAAAAACCAACACATTCATACAAGGAAAAAGAAAAAAACATTTTAAATACATACAGTTGCGTTCAAAATAATAGGAGTGAAAATTTGAAAAATTTTGAATATACATTTTTTAGTGAAAGATTTAGATTTTTAATTAAGTATTTTCATTAATTTATTTATTTAACTTGTTCTCTAATTTTAATTATCGTTATTTTAAATATCGAAGAAATTTATATAAAATAATAGGTAAATATTTTTTAAATTTATATACAAAATATATTCTTCAAAATAATAGGAGTATTCGATTTAAATTCAACTATTTTTAAAATAAAAACAAAAACGAAAGCACTTCCATCTAAAATATTATTACTTAATGTGTGGCAGTACAAATCAGACTTTTTTTTAAAAATTTTATTTAGAATTTGGGTATATGAGTCCCTGGAACTTAATGTCTTTCCGACAACGGTTTATGATGCTTGATGACACATGTCGTGGCCGGTTATCAACAAATATGCAGTAATTTATTCAGAAAGCCTTAAGAGATGTTATACTCAAGGTCTTTTAACGTTTTGTTTTAGAATCAGTAAGTCGACAACCATGTAATGGCCTACTTCCTATAGAACGAGCTTCCACCAATTTAGAATAAATAATGTTTTTATACGACAACACCTCCATTTTATCAAATTTGTTTATTGGGAATATGAGAGCATATCTTGGGCTAATATGTGTTTCTACAACATTTGGGGTACGATACCATTTTACCATTTTTTAGACCATACCCTTTTTGTCAACACCCATCATGAATCTTTCCTATTATTCAACTTCTTTGAAAGTTGGTTAGAGCTTAATATTTTGCGATTAATGAACTTCCAATATATTTTCTGAATTCATTTAGTTTAGCATTAAAAATTCATCCATTTATGAAGCCACCTCTAAATGTGTTACTTTGCAAACTTAATGGGTTTCACTATATGCTTTATGGTCTGAAATTATATATTTTTAAAAAAGATTTGTGTACAAATTAATCTGAGCTAACTGAATATTGATCACGATGTTTAATAACTACAATTTGCCTTAGTTTCACTAAGTTGGGGCGCCCTAATGGGATTAATTTAAAACAGTGTTGCTCACACACATACTACCATAGTTTTATTTGTGTTGGTAAAGCAGCAGAGAACAGAATTCCATTCAACTAAAAAAATGACTACAAACTATAATGTATATGCTAACTGTCAAATATTTATTATGGATTTTGACAGCCAGCGTATATCAAAGTCTATATATAAAAAACTATTAACTGTTCTCTCATGTTATCCTAAATTAATTCGGCTTTCTCAAAATTTTGTTCTTGTATTTCTGTGTGTATTTTAAAAACGCCGCGCACAGACCTTGCTTCGACAAGTGCTGATCAGCAACTGATTTGATTTTGTTTTTCAGGTTGAGAGCAAACCAACTGATATTGCTCATTTTAAAAAGAAGAAGAATTAAACCTATAGTGTATGTGTATAAACTTAGCGTCAGCAGAATTTTCTTACCCTATACGCGTGCTATGTAATGGCAATATTGATCTTCTCTGATTTAAAAAAAAGATAAGCTCTTATAATTTTTGAATAAAATGTTTATTTTTATGAGAGATTTTAAAATTTTTGGCTTCCTAAAGTATTCAAAAAGTCTTTAAATGGAATTACCATCAGAATTTTCATATTTTGTTCGCGATATTTTTATAATTTTCAAGATATTTGAGCAGATTATATTTTCGTCAATTCTGACATTTTCTATCAGGATTTTAAATAAAATAATTGTGAACTGAGCTCAAAATTATCAAAATATAACAGTTTTGTATCATATTTTAAATATTTACGAGGAATAAAGAAAATTAATCTAATAATATACGGTACTCCTATCTTTTTTTTGAACAGTCGTAATCAGAAATGGATTTCGAAAAAATACCAAAAAAAAAAAAACAATGAAGCTATTTACAAAATTTTATTTGTTTTGTATTTTAAACACTTAACAAATAAATATCGTGAAAAAATATTTTGATTTCTGTAAATCTTTCTTTTTTAGGTTAAGCTGCACAATTATTTTTAAGTCTCACTCCAATTTTTTTGAACACAGCTGTACGTACACGGCAAGAAATATGATTTACTTTTAAAACAAAATAATTTGCCCTTTTGTTTTGCAAATCTATTTCTGTCAAGATTTTATTTAAAATTTTGATGTATGAGCCTCAAAAACTTAACTTTCCGACAACGGCTTTGAGAGGCTTAATGACGCATGTCGTGGCCGATTACCACCAAATATGCAGTCATGTATTCTGAACCCCTTTAAAGACGTAAAACCCAACATCTATTAATGATTTGGAGTCAATAATGTTTTCATGTAGCTACACTGCCAATTTATCAAATTTGTTTGTAGGGCATATGAGAACATTTCTTGGGGTAATATGTTTATGTACAATCTTTGGTCTACGATTCCATTCTACAATTTATTAGGCTATACCCTTTTTGTGAAACATATTATGAATTATTCCTATTATACCACATCTTTGAAGGTTAGTTAAAGCTTTATATTTTTCGATTAATGGACTTCCAAGATATTTTTGAATTGATTAAGATCTAAAAACATAGTTTATTTTTGTATTCTTGCAATAAAAATTAATGTTTGAAAACACCTCCAAATATGTTACTTGGTAAATTTTTTCTATTTGAATTCATGCTTTATGGTCTAAAATTGAAATGAAAATTTTGACCACGATGTTGTATAACTACAATCCGAATAGGTTAGGTTAGGTAGATAGGAGAATGTATACTACATCAAATGCGAAGAAATATACCTAGGCCACTATTGAGGTTGTTGTGCGCTCCAATTCATGAAAAAAAAATTGTTCACTGAATGCATTATTTTTCCATGTTTAGAAACTCAGTTTCCTGAACGTAATTCCTAAGAATCTTCCAATCAGTGTTGGTTAAGAATCTTATTTCCGGAATAACATCACTTCCAAGATACTTGGATCTAACTTCGACGAATGCCTGACAATGGCAAAGAAAGTGCTCCAGAGTTTCACTGTCCTCTCCACATGCTCTACATTCTGCTCGTCCAATTTTGTATAGATGTGCACGTAATCCTATGTGTCCACTCAGAATACGTACCATACTAACCTCAGACTTGTCCATTTTGAGGAGATTTCTAGTCTTGCTCTCATCAGGGTCACCCCATAGAATCTTTGTGGTTCTACACACCGTTTCATTATTCCAAGAGGAATTATGGGATTCTCTCATCCATATTTTTAATTCAGCTTTTGTTGCGTCGAATGGTTTTACGTTTGTCAGGTTAACTACATTGAGCTCCCCTCCCTTTAAAGCTTTTACATTCGCTCTTTCGTTGCCGACTACTCCCGAGTGGCCTGGTACCCATATGATGTAAACCTTACCTCTTGGGGAGTATTCAGTTAAAGCTTTCTTACAATCCAATACGGTCTTAGATTTAATTCTATTACCTGATATCGCCCTAATTGCCTTCTGCGGTCGCATTTTTAAACCAACGCAATTTACACATTCCGTTATTGTTCGTACTTCTGCCTAGAAGCTTGCGTTATATTTCTGTTTCTGGGTCTTAAATGTAGAACCCCAGGCCCACTTTGTTCCCTAATTTAGAGCCATCCGTGTAGCAACGGATTCCTACTGGTATTTGCTCCAATGTTCCGCTTGAGCAAGACATTCTATCTGGGATTAGCTTTTCAAAGTTTCCGACATATTCTGTGTATGGTATGCGATCAGGAACGTCCGTTGAATGTGTATAACCTTCCAATGTGTCCAGAATAATTGATGACGTGTCCTATAATTGTTTTTGGCCAGTTTGCCTAAAGTAAAGAGCCGTTCGGCTGTAAGCGCCGTCTCATATCTTATATATGTTTCAATGGGTGGAATATCAAGCAACGTTTCCAGAGCCTTGGTTGAAGTAGTACACATGGCACCACTTACACCTAAGCAGCATGTACGCTGAACTCCCCGTAGTAGTTTTGTATTACACTTTTTGTCCAAAACAGTCCACCAGATTAATGAAGCATAAGCTAGAATTGGTCTAATTACACTTTTATAAATCCAATTTGTCATAGCAGGACTAAGACCCCATTTCATGCCTATGGTTATCCTACATGTCGCTCAGCACCGATGTGCCTTGTTGATCCTATCCTCAATGTGGTGTCTCCATTTTAATTTCCGGTCAAATATTACACCTAAGTACTTAACTTTGTCTGTCACCGGTATCTTCTTGCCCAGAAAGCAAGGTTCAATATATGTAGAAATTTTTGTCTTTCTTGTAAAAAAAACATAGAACTGGTCTAGGGATTGGATACGTGTGCACGTTATTGAAAGCGCCTTCGATGTCAATGCAGTGTACACAGTTTGCTATCGAAAGATTCACCTATGTAGTGGACGATTTCGTTTAAAGCGGTTTCCACCGATCGTCCCTTTACATAAGCATGCTTATATTTAAGGTCTTTGTAAGGTATACTGCTTCAAACCATGCTATCGACTATCCGTTCCAAGGTTTTAAGTAGGAAGGACGTAAGACTTATCGGTCGATAGGACTTAGGTGTCGCATAGCTAGGTTTCCCTGGGGTATATGCCAGTTTTAAGCACGCAGTGAATATCTGTGACAGATGTACGGAAACCAGTCCCGCCTCCATCTGCCTCCATAAATATTTCCATGTTACCCTCTCCTTCCTCCAATATCGGTTCATCTATGTTATTCGAAACACCGGGAAATGAGAGTCCATTAGGAGTTTCATTGTCTCCTCCATATCCTCAAGTCTCCTGCCCGTGTCATCGATCATGGATTTCGGTTGGACATGAGTTTTGGATAGGATTTTTTTTATCTTCAATACGTCATTTACGCTATCCACCTGTTCACAGAAAAGTTTCCAGGAGTTTCTTATATTCACCAAGTTTATTTTGATACTCATCCCAGTATACTGCGGTCTTTTTACGCCGTGCCCGGTTAAATAGTTTGCGAAGAGTCTTCCCAAGGTTCCGGATCTCCCCAGATACCCAGGGTTTTTCCTGGACAAATCTCCGCTCTCGCAGAGGGCAGCTGTCCTCGAACGATTCAACCAGGGCACATGTGAACGTTTCCTATATCCTCTTTATTTCGACATTGAAAAGTTTCCTGACCTAAACGGTTCTTTAGTAAGGTCCCGAATATTGTCCAATTAGTTTTAGACTTATTCCGAAACTTTATCGGCTTTGGTGGTGGCCTTAGTATTTTGAATCTTATGTACAGATGATGAGAAAAGGAGTGCTCGTCCGAAACTCTCCAATCCTGAATTTCGTTTATAAGCTCTTATAAAATATAGTTATATCTAATACCTCTTCTCTGATTCTATTGACGAAGGTAGTTTGTATTACCCCAAGCTACATGGTGCGAGTTGGCATCACTACCTATTTCAATTTTCTTATTTTTCTTTTGTGCCTCTTCAACCAGTTTCATCAGATCCGATGTTGGTGGTGGTGTCGGAGAATTGAAAGGCAGGTAAACAGATGAAAGATATATGTTGCCACGATCTTGCTTCAGCACCGTTGCATCCGCTGTTGATAATCCTGTTGAGAGGAGAAAACATAAGTTCTTGTGACATAAGATACATGTTCTTGGGCGAGATCCTGTATCAGCGTAGAAAATTTGGAAATTTACGTGATTTAATCCAGAAACCTTGTTGCGAATCGTCCAAGGTTCCTGGATTAAAGCTATATGTATTTTACCTGTCCCGGCCTAGCGTCGTCCCAGGGAGGAGGGATACTTCCTACCAAGTTCTTTAGGGTGCTAACACATTGGTGAGATGCTAACCTCATCATCATCACGCCCATGATGAACTCGCACCTGTCGCTCTCTATTGGTTGTTTGCCCTTTGAAGCGATTGCATGGTCCACTATCTTATTGTTGACCAGATCTTATTTTTTACTCTGTTGTTCTATTGGAATTTTGCGTGTCGGATTACCGGCATCATAAACTGCATAGCAGAGATCGTCCCGGTGCCTACTTCTGGCAACTTTGGCGTAAGATGGCGGCTCTTTTCCTTTTCCTCCGTCTAGCTTCTCCTTCCTTGTTTTTCGGGGCTTCTTTTCAGATACCCTTACCTTCGAGGTTGATTTCGCCGACGTGTTCGTCTTCGGAATATCTGGCTTGGCGTTGTCACCCTTACTCGCAGAATTCTTATTTGAGGTTTCTTCAAGTGAAGTATGGCTTGGCTTCGACTGTGTATTAGAAGACGGGGAGCTCTTTTTCTTCTTAGGTTTATTTTCGGTTGTCAACTCCTCGGGAGACCTGATCCTTTTTGCCTCAGATCTTGTGAGAGAGTCCGATTTTTCCTTTGGAGTGTCGTGGGATTGACTAACTATGATTTCCTGAAGCATCTTTTTCAACTTCCTCCTCTGTGCTCCAGAAATTCCAGATAAGTTTTCAAAATTTTATTTAAGAAATATTTTTATTATAAATATTTATAAATATCCTAATTACTTTCGCAAAATAATAAATTTAATTCATCATCTTTTTTGGGAAAGTTCTTTTTACAGTTTTAAAGGGATCCGAATTAATTAATAAAAAATTTAAAATATCTTTCATATATTGTATTCGGCTGGAATTCTGTTCTCGTTTTTTTTAATAGTTTGTTCTTTGCTTCTTGAGCTTCTTCCGATATATCTGCTACGCTTAATTTTGAATTTTGTACAACTTTGCTGACATCCAAAACCAGTTATATTTTTCTACAAACAATTTTGCGGTTTTCGTACAAAAGTCTTTAAATTCCTCAATTTTGATTTTATGTTTTCCGGAAAGAACAACCAATATTATATAAATATTTTTAATAATGTCGACGTCTAATTTGGTAATTCGTGTAAGAGTAAGAGTGTTACATATTTTCACATCAACCATTGTAATATGTAGTTCGTGTTTGACAGTGAGATTTGTATTGCTAACGGTAAGGTTTGTGGTGTTCAAATTTCGAATTTGTTTATCAATTTTCTGCTTCTCCTTAATAATAACATCCCTGCTTTCCTTAACATATTGAATATTAAGGGGCCTGCAGTAGCAAGTAGATGGTGGTTTCGTATTTTTTTCCATATTATGTTATCTTTATAGGAGAGTTGTAAGGGGACTTGTAATGAGTGCATGAGAATCGCTATTATTGCATTCTAAAAACGCTTGTTTGTATTGCGTAGTGCCATCAAATCCCTAGTTTTCAAGATAAACGAATTTGTGTATTTAATTTATATGGGAAGTACCGTTCCCCTCATGGGTAGTCCGCCAATTTATTATCCGAAATAAATTGGCGGAACTTGCAAGAAAATAAATTAATAACAAAGTGCAATGTAACATAAATGCTTTATTACGAAAATAAATCACATTTTATAATAATATCTGGGGTAGATAACCAATGTATATATGTATATATTACTTTATTATAATCAGGTTTAGTTTTTAATGTTTTACATATGTTTTAAGTTCTGTAATAGATACTGCGTGGAAATTAAATTTTGTATTTATCTCATCTATTTGATTTTCATATTGCACATATTCTATATTGTCTCTGATATCTTTTATACTGTTTACGAAATAATTATTAAATTGGTAAGCTATATCCCAGTTATTCTTATATTCTATATTATTAAATATCACATTTTTATCAGATTGGTTTTTCTTTAGAACTAAGTTTTTAATGTTCAGAATATATATACTTTATGGGGTCTTAGAGCAATATTTCGATGTGTTACACACGGAATGACAAAATCAATATACCCCCCATCTTTTTTGATGGTGGGTATAAAAAAGACATGCATAGTTGCATGTAAAAAATCTTTATACGGTGATTTTTTACATGTTCATGATTTTTTGAAAGATTCTCAAAAGAGAATTGGAAAAAACAGACGTCTGAAAAGTCTTCATGTAAATTGCGCCTATTTGTTTTAGGCCATTATAGTTGACTATATGTTCCAATGTGTTCTTATATGTACTTTCTTTGATCCAATCAATAATAAAATCTCATCTGTTTTTTTCATTTAGTTCTTCTATTATTTCTTCAAATGCTTCGTTGTACTTCTTGACTACTCGGTGATTGCACTTATCCAGTATTTTGTCTCGCAAACCTTTTCTTGTAGTAGTTTAACTTGTCATTCTTTATTAAAATATATGATTAATCCTCCTGTTCACGTAAAGTTTGATAACGTAGCATATTGTTGATATCCTTCTATTTGTATTTCACTTTCATGTATTTTGTTTGTTAAATGCGTTTCCGTTAGCATTATAAAATCTAAGTTCTCCGTTGTACTTCTGGACTACTCGGTGATTGCACTTATCCAGTATTTTGTCTCGCAAACCCTTTCTTGTAGTAGTTTAACTTGTTATTCTTTATTAAAATATATGATTAATCCTCCTGTTCACGTAAAGTTTGATAGCGTAGCATATTGTTGATATCCTTCTATTTGTATTTCACTTTCATGTATTTTATTTGTAAAATGGGTTTCCCTTAGCATTATAAAATCTAAGTTCTCTGGTCAAAATTATTGGTTAGGTCTTAAATATTTGTACACTTTCCTTTTATTATCTTTGGTTATTAATTTATAAATCCTATTCTTCTCTTTTTTAAGTTTATTACTTCTAATACAGTTTATAAAATGTTACAATGTTTTGTTTTATGGTTTCTATTGCATCTAAAACAAACTTCCTCATTTCTACAATTCACGTATTTAAGATTGAAGCCTTTACATTTAAAACATTGGATTATATCAGTTCCACTAGTGAATATTTGACAGTGGAAAAAGGTAGACAACTCCGAAAAATTTTGAATGATCATAAGTCCTGTTTTGCTGAAAGTATAGGCGAGTTGAGAAAATGTAACATATGTACGAAACCATATAGGATTCCTTAATCCCAAATTGCAGGCGCTAAAAATGGAATGGTCCCGATGTGGACTTATTAATACGTGGTAGCAATAGATCAGTTTCCTTCAACTTTCCAGTTACACTGGTCGCCTCGATAAGATTGTTCATCATTTATTAGTCGTTATTAATTAATAAGAATATACAATTTTTTGTAATTACTTCACGTGAGAAGCACCAAAATTTGGGACTCTAGCTGTTAACGTTTTCAAGATATACAGATTTTAATAATTAGATTTTAGTATTTACTTCATATGGTAGGTGTTACGTCCGCTCTTGCTGAACTCCCTATTTGTATTTAAACCAAAATTTGGGACTCTAAATGTAGCGTTCCCACGACAATTGGATCTTCGCTCCGGAACGACCCGAGTCATACTCGGCCAAAGATTGTCAACCCAGCGACAGCTGTATCAACGAAAGTTTTTTCCCCAGGAAAGAACTATCGGCCACAGTCGAGCTGTTACAACAACAACAACTCTAAATGTAGGAAGATATTGTGAAAATTTCAAGAAAATCGGTTTAGCCGTTTATTTATTCGTCTATAAAAATAAATATAAATTAATAAATTAATTAGATCAAGGGTGCCCAAGTCCTATGCACTTGGTACACTTTTGTTTTTGTAAATGCGCGTAGCTATAGTGTGTTTTCTATACACTTGTATGCGCTAAGCACTAGCAAAACGTTGTTGTTGTTCTTTACTGTATACAAACATGAGTAAAACAACACTTTCGTATTCTTTGCTGGTAAACATTGACGAGACGTAGATTTAGTTTTTGTTTATCGTAAACAAATTTGTTTTAAAAAGCACTTCGAAAAAATTGGTGTTAGTTTTAAATTTCAAACTTACATTATTCGCATAAAAATTATTGTACGATTACTCACAATCTACTCTAATATAACGGAAAACGTTTAAGATACTTTTTTTTATACTTTAAAAAATATATTTGCAAAACAAAAGGAAAAATTATTTCATTTTAACAAAAAATGCAAATCAGCTATACGTGTACGTATAACTGCGTTCAAAAAAATAGGAGTGAGACTTCAAAATAATTGTGCAACTTATTTTTAAAAAGAAATATTTTTTCGATTTTCTTTTAAAGATATTCGTTTATTGAGTGTTTAAAATAAAAAACGAATTTTTTATATAGCTCTATTTTTTTTTTTTTGGTTATTGACTTTTTTTTTAATTTACATCCGATTACGACTATTCAAAAAATAGGAGTACGGTATATTTTCTAATCTAAGTTATATTATTTTTAATTTTTTTATTAAATATTAAAAAGATAATATTATATTTAAATGATTTTAAGATATTTTAATCACACGAATATTTTATTGAAAATCCTGTAAAAAGTCGGAACTTAAAAAAAAACATTTCGTAAATTATGAAGATTTCGCGAAAAGTAAAATTATTATTTAATTAAATGGTTATTTAAATATTTAATGATGTATTTTTTGTTTCTCCTTTAAGTAAACTTGGCATAATGTAAATATTCAGAAAGTTTTTTAATAAAAATTTAATATGCCTGGAAAGCTAAGACTTTATTCTATATAACGCTATCATTAGTTTTCCCATTTTTATTGTATAGGCCTTTAGATGATGGATATGTTGATACTGTAACATTTTCTGTACGAATCTACCATTAATATAAAATTTCTTAAAATTTTCTTTTTCGATACCAAATATACCATTGTTACGTATGATAAGGTGTTATTTTAAATCATCTTTACAGGCAGAGACTTAATTATTAACGATTAATTATTAAAATGCAATTTTTATAGATATTTATGTTTTTTTTTTTGTAATTTTTAAAAGTGAAAAAGTACAATTTGGCCACTGATTATCAATAACACCAAAATAAAAATGTTTGCCTGTTTTTGCCTTTATTTAAATTTTTATTTTATTTGAAATCTAATTATTGAATGCGAAATTAATAAGTAAAGTAGTGGAAAGTAGTAAAATAATGGCTGAACGTGCTATTGAAAGATGCATTATTGGTCTTACGTTCAAATGCATTAAGTGCAACTTTTTCTTTTTTTAATTCGTATCTAGAGGACTTCCTCTATGCATCGATACCCATAATTTATACCAAAACATTGTAGTTTAGTTAATGCCAAGTTTTGTTCATTAAGACCTACTGTGTATCTTTTAAAGGAAAATGTTTTTATTTAGATTTTTAATGGTAATGATTATTTGAATTTGTTATGTTATCAAAGGAATTTTTCAACCCCTAGACCATTGATACATAGTGTTATTTAAAATTATAAAATTATAAATTATTATTAATCCTAGTCATTACATAGTTATTGAAAATTTTATTTCACAAATTTTAGAAAATTGCTAAGTAATTATATATAAATAATTTCAAAACAAATTCTTCATAATGTCAAGTATCAATATGAATTAAGTGAATTTAGAATTATTATTTTTTTTTTTAAAGACCATCCTAATAAAAGCAGAGAATGTATTTTATGATTTAGTACATACATAGTATAGCTGAAAATGTTAAAATTCAGAAAACTTAACTCAAACATAAACAATTGACATAGGTAAAGCATTTATAACAGAGTTAAAGACTTTTAAATATTTTGATATTACACTTCATATGTAATAAATAAAACTTATGAAATATAGATATGTATACACTGCCGTATATTAATGTATATATGAATTTATGTATATACAATGTATTTTGAACTTTAACTATATACTTTGGTCACAAAAATTGCAATTCTTTAATTTTAAATAAATTTCGAATATTAAAGTTTTAGTAAAATCGAATTATGTTTACCTATAAAATGTAAACGTCAGCCTCAAGAATACTATTAAACATTCAACAGAAATTTTTATACCCACCATCAAAAAAGATGGGGGGTATATTGATTTTGTCATTCCGTGTGTAACACATCGAAATATTGCTCTAAGACCCCATAAAGTATATATATTCTGGGACCTCGTAAGATTCTAAGACGATCTAGCCATGTCCGTCCGTCTGTCTGTTGTTGGCACGATAGCGTCCACAAAATAAGAGATATTGATAAAATTTTCCCAAAATATATTTTATTGATCAGAAATGTTTGGTATTGAAAATGGGCAAAATCGGTCAACGATTTCACATAGCCCCCATACAACTGTACCCCCCGGAATATTGTATAAATAGCTTCAAATATTCACAAATTCGTTGTTTATGAAGCAAATACAATAAAATTTCGCATAGGTCAGTTTTTTTGACGTCTGAAAAATATTTCTGCATTATGGCGGACATAGGACCATAATTAGCCCTACCCCCCACATAAGGTCCCCTTTAGAAAATGACTAAATAGCTGATTACTGGGAATATAGCGATGAAATTTGACACACATAAGTTTTATGCAAGTCAATATCTTTCAACCAAATTTTATGTATATCGGTCTATAATTGACCCTACCACCCATATAACGTCCCCTTCAGAAAATGACTTTAACCGCTCATTACTCTCTTAAAAATACAAGTATAGCGATGAAATTTGACATAAGTAAGTTTTTTACTAGCCAAACCTCTCTATGAAATTTTATGTGGATCGGTCCATAATTGACCCTACCCCCCATATAAAGTCCCCTTCAGAAAATGACTTTAACGCTCATTACTGGCTTAAAAATGGGAATATAGCGATGAAATTTGATATAAGCCAAAAATCTTTATGAAATTGTATGTGGATCGGTCCATAATTGACCCTACCCCTCATATAAAGACCTTCTATAAAATTACTATATCGCTCATTACTTGCTTAAAAATACGACTAAAGCGATGAAATTTAACAGAAGTAAGTTTTATACTAGTCAAAAATTTCTTTACCAAATTTCCCAGAAATAAGTTTTATACTAGGCAATATCTCTCTACCAAATTTTATGTGGATCGGTCCATAGTTAGACCTACCCCCCATAAGAAGTCCCCCCATAAATTTTTTAATGCTCATTACTGGCTTAAAAATCGGACTATAGCAATGAAATTACACAGAAGTAAGATTTATACAAGTCAAAATTTACCAAATTTTATGTGGATCGGTTCACAATTGACCCTTCCCCCCATATAAGGCCCCCTCCATAAAACTACTTTAACGCTCATTACTGCCTTAAAAATACGAGTATAGCAATGAAATTTCACAGAAGTTTTTCACAAGCCAAAATCTCTTTACCAAATTTTATGTGGAACAGGACTTAATTGACCATATCCCTAACATAAGGTCCCTATCAGAAAATACTTTAAGACCCTTAACTAAGTTTCTTTCGACTTAATTAAGTTTCTTGCCAGTCAAAAACTCTTAACCTAATTTTATATGGATCGAGCCTTAATTGACCTATAATGTCCCCATATAATGTCCTCATAAAAAAACGAGTAAAGCAATGGGCTAAAAAACGAGTAAAGCGATGAAATTCGATATAAAGCTGACCTGTAGGAACTAAGATCGTTCTACAAATTTTTACGGAGATCGGTCTATAATTGACGCTACCCTCATATAAGGCCCCTTCAGGAAATGACTTTAAAGCTCAGTACTGGCTCAGTAGATTTATGAAATTCAACATAAACTAGTTTCGTGTAAGCTAATATCTCTATCTCTTTTATAGGAACCGAAATCACTCTATCAATTTTTATGAGGATCAGTCCCCCATATAAATTCCGCCCCAGAAATGACGCCAAAAAATACGAATACCGCAATGCAACTCGACATAAAGCATTTTTTTGTACAGTGATATATTTTATCACATACCACTGCATCTAATGCCTGTCTCACCTCTAATGGCTGACTTGCATGTATTGCAATCAGTCATTGTTGGGCTGTTTTTAAATTAGTTTTTATCCAATAATATGATTTATTTTTAATAAACTTGATTAATACATTGATATTTTTATACAAAATGAAAATGGGAAATGCACCAGAATACCTAACAGATCAACTAACTTATGTCAGCCAAATACAGCCCTATAATCTACGAAATGCGAACGATTTTAGACTACACAAAGCTACAAGCAATAAAATGAAGAGGGCCCTATTCTACAAAGGACTGCAATCCAAATCATGTTTGTTTTCTTATCCCCCATTCTTCTTTACCCCGCTCAACACCAATCATCGACAAACATGAAAACAGACGTCTGGGCAAACATGAATACACAAGAATTCCAAATAGATCAAAAACATTGATTGATTACATTATAACAAATAAAATAAATATAGAAACAAATAATAGTCAAATAAACAGATATTGATCACGAAATAATAGAGAATTGGAGATTTTTATAATTTAACAAACGCAGATTTCGAAATAAAATAGTTGGATAAATAATATTTAATGAAAGACATGAACTTTATTTAAATGTGAATCATTTTGATGATACTGTAGAAAATGCAAAAAGCTATCAATAAATAAGAAAGTGAATTAGCAAAAAATAAATAATAAATGGTTTGGAATACAATTAGAACGTTTAAAAAAAGAAAAAATAATAAAATATAATACACCTAAAGCAGAAAATTTTATAATAGCATGGAAAAAATAAAAGTGCAAGAAATAAATAAAACTTGAAAATGAGAAAGCCAGTTATATTAACAATCAAATTAATAAAGCTAGAGACCAGAAACAAATGTGGAAAAACTTTAAAAACTTAGTTCTAAAGAAAAACCAATCTGTGATAAAAACTGATATTTAATAATATACAATATAAGAATAACTGTGATATAGCTCACCAATTTTATAATTATTTTGTAAACAGTATAAAAGAAATCAGGGACAATATAGAATATTTGCAATATGATAATCAAATAGACGAGATAAATATAAAATTTAAATTTCGGGCAATATCTATTACAGAACTTAAAAATCTTAAAAAATAAACCTGATTATAATAAAGTAAATAGTATGACACTGGATAATTGGAATATAATCGGAAATATCATGCCACATTTAGTAAATACATCAATGGCAACTAGAGTTTTCCCTGAAAATTGGGAAACCTTAATGATAACACCAATAGAAAAGATAGCAAAAACTAGTAAATGAGAAGAATTCCGTTTCATTAATACTTTAAAATTATGTGAAAAAATTCTTGAGAAAATTGTTAAAATGCAAATTGAAGACTATTTAGAATTTTGGAACTATAAAAAAGACATCCTACTATAAAAATGCGCAGATATGGTATACAAAATGAAGAATTAAGTTGATTTAAGTCATATTTAACTAATTGAAATAGTATATCGAAAGAAATTAGCAATGAATATGGAGTACCACAAGGATCGATTTTAGGAGCTCTCTTATTTATTATATACATAAATGATATACATACAGTGTCTCTCATAAGTATTTAGAATTAGTATTCGAATTTAGGTATAATATGAAAAGAAACCAAGTTTAATAACATATTTTGTATTTATAAATTAATTTGTTAAATTATCTAGACAGTCCTTAGCTTTGATATCACACTTTTTAAAACATTAAAAATTCATGTTTACTTAAATTAAAAAAAAAAGACTTTTTAAAAAAAGTCTATAAAATTACTTCACAAAAGTATTCGAATTTTCCCTGTATTTCTTATTTGACCATATATTACGAAACATAAAAATTAGAATCGAATGGTCTTTTTGCTTAAAATTGTTTTAAGAGGTTACTATCAACTGAAAGGATATATTTTTGGCACATTTGGCACATTTTTTAAATTTTCAAGATCTCGTAGCGGTATACAACTCCAAAACATATCTAAAACAATATATAGAAGACGAGTTTCCCCCAAAAATTGTGACCCTAGTATTATAAAAATATACTTGAGTTCCAATAAATTGAATTAGCGATAGAAGAATGATTCCAATAATATATCTTGGAACGTTTAAATACAGATTCTTGTAACAAAAAATATTGTTTTTAGATACCCCATGGGGTATATTAAATTCCAATAATAAATTTTGGTTTTATCTCTGGGAAAAAGTAGAAAAATACAAATATTGCAAAAAATCGCCATTTTAATGATATTACATGAAAAGATGATACAAATACCCAAAATTGTTGACCAAATGGTCCAAAAATATATCCATTCGGTTGATAGTTACCCCTTAAAACAATTTTTAACAAAAAAACATTCAATTCTAATTTTTGTGTTTCGTATAATATAGTCAAATGAAGCATGGAGCCGAATAAGGGCTTATAAACCATTTGGGAAATTTTACAGGAGACGATAAAAACATCATAAAACTTTAAAATCGGCATTTTTTCCTACTTTTTTCACATATATGCATAAATATAACTCACATTTATCCCTGTGCTAAAACTCAGTAAAAAATTCGAGTCACAACTTGCCAAAATTAATACTTGAAATTTTGCTAAAATGGAATAAGGGCACATATCCATATATTTTAGTTGAAAGTATGTATAAATAAATGTTATTTTTATATACTTCTTAATTATTTTATTATATAAAACTTGGACGAAATGCTGCACAAATACACAATTGGAAAAACTGCAAAAACTTCAAAATAAAGCAATGAAATTCATAATAAAATGTAATAGATTCACATCAACGCAATTAATGCTTGATACACTGAAATGGTTAAATATAAGACAGAGACTTCAACTAAATACATAAATGTTTATACACAAAATGAAAACAAAGTACTTGACAGAGCAACTTAAGTACGTCAATGAAAGTTTAATGTAATTCAAAGTTTACGTAATGCAATGGACTTCCGAATAAACAAAGCAACAAATAATGCCATGATATACCTATTCTACAAAGGACTACAATTGTTTAATATGTTACCAATTGATTTAAAAAATGAAAAAATCTTAATGTTTTTAAAAGAAATATTGTATCCTTTGTAAAAAATAATGTATATCAGAGTATTCAGTACTAATTGTAACATTATTATAAATATAAGATAAAGTATTTATCTTATATCTATAAATAAATGAATAATATAAAGTAATATACATATAATTTCCCTAACTTGACCGAAAGAATTCCTAGTGTAGTTGGATTGTAACGGAAAGTTTGGGGTGTAATTCGTTGTCGGTGCAGCTTGCTGTGACAGAATGTAATTCGCTATTGTCGGTGCACGTGGAGTATTGTATTGTGTTTTGGGCATAATTTGTAGTTTGCGGAGCAGTGAATATCAGAACATTTTTAATGCAATTCGAAGGTTGCGTAAATGTTGTAGTTCAACGATGCAATATTTGTCATTGCTGGTATATTTCCAGCAAGAGTTTCAAGCAGATGATTTATAGTAATTAGTCAATTAGCGTGCATTCGCAACTTAATTCTCCAATTACAAGATACGTCTTGACGACTCATTATATAAGTTTGTCATTCCGTTTGTAATTTCTATAATATAATTTTCCGACCCTATAAAGTATATATATTCTGGATACTTATAGATGGCGGAGTCGATTAAGCCATGTCCGTCCGTCAGTCTGTCTGTCTGTTGAAATCAGTTTTTAGAGGACCCCAGATATCGGGGAGATCCGAAGCTTCAATAATTCTGTTAGACATGCTTTCGAGAAGATCGCTATTTAAAATCAGCAAAATCGGTCGGTAAATAACGGAGATATGAGCAAAAATCTGAGACAACCTCTGAAAATTTTATCAAAAAATGTCATATTTTTTTCATGCTTTGTTAAATAAGCAACAACACTGTATATTAGAAAACGATGTACACGTGTGTGTAGATGTATGTATATGGTTTTATTCAGCTGTGCGTTTTTGTTTTGTGAATTCTCTTCGTATATTTAGATGTAGGTTGGTTTTATTGCGTTGTTTATTTTGTTTTTCTGTGTTTTTCGTTATGTATGTTTAGATGTCTGTTGGTTTTGAAGCCTCGTGTATTTTGTTTTTTATTTCATTTAGCATTGTTGTTGTTCATTTTGTTTTGCTTTTGGTGTAATATCAATGTAATCGGGAAAAAATTTATAAAACTAATATGTTTAAAATACACTATGGTGAAGGGTATATAAGATTCGGCACAGCCGAGTATAGCACTCTTACTTGTTTATTATTAATAAGTTGGTTCTAATTCCCGAAACACATTCCAATTTCCCTGCACTTAGCTTGCAGTTTTTTAACTGTCAATGAATTTAAATTCTCCATTGTATATCAATTCGAACTTGCAGCGTCTTCCAGGAATTAACTATGCCACTTCCGAGAATGTCAAATGGCAAATAAAATTATAATCAAAATTAAAAAAACGACATTTCAATTATTTTAATAAGGAACAGATTTATTATCATTTCACGAAAGTTCTCTTCCAATCTCCTGATCAAAATTTTCCTTTAAAAAAAAAAATACTTTAACTTTCCTTTGAAATTGCGTCGACTAATCATCTTTTCGCCTATTCGCAACATTCGACACAGGGTTGCAATTATATAGTAGTATTTTCATAACTTGACACAAATGTCAGGTAACAAACAACTCTGCTAATCATCATGTTCCTCGAACTCAGCCTATCTAAAAACGTTTAGTACCCTGGTGGAATGCAACATAATCACAGATTCGAAAAAAAACCCAAAGCTCATATAGCTTTGAAAACTTTAGTAAAACTATATCTAGGGATTCCCTTGTTATCATACATATGTTAAAAAATTAATATGATTTCGATGCAAGAGTCATTGCAAATTTCTTTGCGAAAAAGTGGTCAGAATATTCCTCTGATAACAATTTCTCTGCCCAATTTAATACAGAAAAAATTATTCCTTAAAGAACCTAAATATACAGGCAAAAAATTTTGACGCTTCGAAAATAAAATCTACACTCACATTAAGTGAATTAATAAAAGTGAATTAATAAAAGTGAATTAATAAAAGTTCTTTATAATGTTAAGTTAACAAGCCCTGGTCATAATCATGATCGACGAATTTTGGACTAAAATATCAGGTGCAAAAATTTCTCTTGAAAAATCATACTTCATGTATGCAGGAAACACAACTGCTTTCCAGATAATCTAACAATTAATAATACTACAATTCCAAATGTAACTAGGCAAAAAAATCTGGACTAACTGTATTTAAACTTTGTTAGCCTCCAGTACTTTAAAATAAGTAGTTGTTTAGACACTCCGAATAATTACATGCTATTTCCGAACCGAGGATAAAACACGAAGAAGGACATACTCCAACGTATGAAAGGAAGACTCCTTGCCAAGGAATTAATAAGCGCCCTTTTGTCGGAGATTTGTTTAAGTCTTAATTTAAATAAGGTTAGTAAATTGATTTTAAGGTGATTGTGTCAAAACGAAAAAGTACATAAGCAAACATACATTATGAAGAAAACAAGTGTATTTTGTCTTTTTTTTTATGAAAATAATCAAATTTGAAACAATCTTTAATAATATTCGCGTGGAAGAAAATCACTTTGAATTTTTAGAAAGTGAATTGAAGATGTGTTGGGAAAAAGTAAAAATTACTTTTCATAAGTGTTTAGATGATCTTGAATCTTCTCAAGACGCTGAGTCAGAAGATATTCAACTGGCTGAAAGTAAATTCATAATCTACCTCTTTCGCCATGTAAATCGGACGCACAGTGGTATAGGACAAAAAAAAAAAAAAAGAGGGAAATAATTCGGTAACTTCTAAACGGTTAATCCGATTTTAATGAAATTTGGTATGCACAAAGAGGAGGTGTTGCCAAGTTTAGGTTTTGAATTTACCTTATAGGCCAACCAGGGGCCCGGCGGGCGGTCCTCAAGTTAGGACACCTCGGCTATGTTAAGTTTTTAAAACGATCCTATTTATTCATTTGAGTTCCGATTTAAAAAAAATTTCGTATATAGAATCTCCTCATCGAGCACTATAAAAAATAAAAAATATCGTAGCAGTAAATTATCTCTTATAGTCTAGGAGATATTCTCATTTGAAAACTAAAATTTTTAAATTTTTACCGTCCTTACTTTAGTTTTTTTATAATAGCGGGTCCAAATATTCCCGACTATAAGAGATAATTTACTGCTACGATATTTTTTATAGCGCTCGATGAGGAGATTCTATATACGAAATTTTTTTTAAATCAAAACTCAAATGAAGAAATAGGATCGTTTTAAAAATTTAACATAGCCGAGGTGTCCTAATTTGAGGACCCCCCGCCGGGCGCCTGGTTGGCCTATAAGGTCCAAATTCAAAACCTAAACTTGGCAACACCTCCTCTTTGTGCATGCCAAATTTCATTAAAATCGGATTAACCGTTTAGAAGTTACCGAATTATTTCCCTCTTTTTTTGTCCTATACCACTGTGGGACGGCGATTATCTCTCATGGCCTATGTTTAGGGATTTTATATATCAGCTTAGTAATATCGACCTATTATGTAATTTAGTGAAAAGAACAGATAACGAAGCGAGAGAAATTGTATCTAAATGTCCGTTGACTAATGCTGCGTTTGATATAGCATGAAAAAGTTTAAAAGATACATACGAAAATCCTTTTGTCAGGTACAACAGCTTGAAGACCTAATACGACAGGCACTATGACCGAACGACAAATATTCCATATTCGTAGGAATCATTGTCTTCTTTTAGGTACAGCAACAGTCGACTTGGTACTCAATTGTTATAAAATCCTCGAATGTCAGTTTATAATCAATTAAAGAGTTTGTTTAGTTTAGAGACAGTAACGGAAGAGACTAGTTCCTCCTTGAAAAGGTTACAGCGCGGAATCAATCGATTTTTAACTGCCATGTCGGTATATGAGATTCCCACTAAAAATTGGGATTTAAAGACTGTCCTCTCAGACGGTGACTATGTGAACAAAGTGTTAAGGACAAAACTGCCTTATCTTTATGGAAAGATTTGGGCATGTTTTTGACCGAAAGAATATAAACGTTAGTTCGATAGAATGTCTATTCCTGAGAGAGTTAGTTAGTTTGAAAGGAGGATGTATACACATCAAATCCGAAGAAATACACCTAGGCCTCTATCGGGCCTGTTGTGCGCTCCTTAACCAATGCCACGGGTGGGAATCGAACCCACCACCTCCGGTATACCAGACTAGAACACTAACCAGTAACCTACCGGAGGCCTGAGAGAGTTAGAACGGTTAAAAAATTTTATTGTTGCTTCAATTGTCTAGCTAATTCACATGAAGTTAATGATTGTTCTATTTGTAATAAGCGACACCATACTTCACTACATCGGGATTTTTCAGCTTCACAAAACTCTAGAAATGCACTTCCTGAGTCATTAGAAGACAATTCTTCTATGGTATTACGACCATACAATCTCATTCCTAATGTCCAACGCCCTACTTACTTGTCGACTGCATTGGTAGAAAGACCGACTACGTCAGGCGCTATAGTTGAACGACAAGTATTTCCAACCATTTAAAACCATTCTATTCCTTTAGGTAATTTAGCTAATTCATTAGATGACAATTCTAGTGTGTTTCTACAACCCACTAATAATACTTCTAATGACCAACGACCCATTTTGTCAGGTACAACAGCTTGAAGACCTAATACGACAGGCACCATGACCGAACGACAAATATTCCATATTCGTAGGAATCATTGTCTTCTTTTAGGTACAGCAACAGTCGACTTGGTACTCAATTGTTATAGATATCAAGTTAGAGCTTTAATTGACTCTGCTTCAGAATGTATTATTTCTGAAATGTTGATGAAAAGATTAAAGCTCCCTACCATTTCCGAAACAGGCGTAAATGAGGAATTTTGAGTCATTTCGACGAAGTCTTGTAATTTGATAATAGGTTCTAGTACTGCTTCATGTTTTTTATTAAACACTTCGACATCTATTTTTCCAAGCATTTCGAGAAATATGCTTTCGGTTTCGCTTTTAGTTAGTACCAAACCGTATTTGGTTGGGTACTAACCGGTACTGTAAGAAGAAAAGATATAGGCCAACTAAAAATATATACATTCCAACATGGAAACATAACGAACCCAAATGATCTAGGAACTAATTAGTTTATCAATCTGTAATAGAACAGCAACAATTAAAATTGTTTGTAAAGCATTAATTTTTCATTTCGTCCACGACAAGGCACTACGTGCAAACACTTATCATATAGTAGTATATAGGCGAAACTAATTGTCAAGGACCTAAGTCCTCTGTCAAAGACCTAACTGGTGAGAATGTATTAGTAGAAGCACAAAAATAAACACAGTTGTTCAAAAGTACTAAATAAAAAATGTATTTTTTGGACGTTATTTTCTTTGTGTGTTATTAATGAAATTTTATATGGCAGTGAATGAAAATATTAGTTATTTATTTTTTTGAAAATATATTTTATCTTAAAACATTTTATAAACACGTCTTTTTGTTATTTTTTTGTTAAATTAAAAAAGTATGTAAAATACTTTTTTAATTTTCAATACTAAAATGTACAGCTTTTCATTTTTTAATTTTAATTAAAATAAAATGTCAAAGAATAAAAAATATTTTTTTTTTCCTTTGTAAAATATAAATTATTTTCGGGGTTTTAAATAAATGAAAAGTGTTGAAAAAAATAATAAACATTAAGTTTAAGTGATAAGAAACACTAATAAGTGGTAATACCCTCGCAATTTTGCGAAAAAAATTTGTTCTCTCAGAGCTCGTCTGTGTGAAGAGAATAAAAATTTTTCTTTGAAAACCCCTTCAGTTTCGCCTATATGTACTACTATATGACACTTATTGTAACCTTTTTCGAAGTAATATTTAAATATATGTAGATAATTCGAGATTTAAGTCTATCACTAACGCAATTCTATCACGTATTGATAGAATCGTAAAAGATGGAAAGAATAATATTTAGGTACCGAACTCAAAATTTGGTTCGGTACCGAACACCGAACCCGAACTTCGGTAAATTTGAAAGTTCGGCCGAACCAAAACGATCAAAATTTCGTTTTAAATACGTATCGAAATCATAATGAATTTTATCGAATTAATAAAATTACAGTTTCTAAAAAATATAAAATTATATAATATAATAATATACTTACAATACCTAACACAATTCGCAAATTTCAATTTGCCGATTTATATGAAATATTGGTTCATAATAAATTTAAGTATACACTGGTTTCCCGATTTAACGAATACTCAGTTTAGCGAATTCGCGATTCAACGAACGGGCAAATTGTTTCAATTGAGTACCTTATATTACGAATGAGTGAGTAAATTTTGTACTTAACATAACGAATTTTTAAAAAAATATTCTATAAAAAGAGGTGAAAATTATAGGGAAAGATAACGAAACTTCTTTATAAACCAAAAGCAATAACAAATTATGATTTTATGTAAGTTCAATTCCCAATTCAATGGGTACAAAATCTACAAATTCAAAAATCCAGGAATAGAAATGAAAATAACATTTATAAATTTATTTTCGGAAATATGTATAATACATTTTAATATAAAATTTTTTATTTAAAGGGAATATTATGATTATTTTACTAATAAAGTGAGAATTGGAATTGTTTATAATTAAAATTACCATAAAATACTTTCACATCGCACAGTGGTATAGGAAAAAAAAAAGAGGGAAATAATTCGGTAACTTCTAAACGGTTAATCCGATTTTAATGAAATTTGGTATGCACAAAGAGGAGGTGTTGTGAATCTTACTAAATTAACAAAAAATAATGAAGAATTGAAAGAACTGAGAGCTGCGGAAAAAAGCAGAATCCAAGAAGAATTTAAAGTTCAGATGGGATTAAACATCGACAAACCACTTCCAAGTTGCGGTATTACAAATGACGGTAATACGGCGAGAAGGTTTTTTCGTGATTTTGAAATTACTTCAAAAATAACTGGAATCGACAAGGAGTTGCTTTTAAGAGTTAACACTATTTTAATGGCACTGAATAGTAAACATAAAATTAATGGAAATCGATTTGTGGAATATACATCTGAAATTTCTAAATTACTTGTATCTCTGTATCCATGGATCTAACACCAACAGTACACAAAGTATTGTGTCATGGTCAAATAATAATTGAATCGAATATTCTTTCACTTGGGGAGTTAACAGAAGAAGCCCAGGAAGCGAGGAATCGAGATTTTACGCATGTTCAACTTTTCAGCTCAAGAAAATGCTCCAGGCAATCACAGAATGAAGATATTTTTAATAGTTTACTTCTATCTTCTGATCCTGTTCTTTCAACTATGCGAAAAAGATGGATTTGTTATGAAACTTTATCATCTCAAAACGAGGAAGATTTAAAGGACTTATATTACCTTAGCGTTAGGTAATTAGCGTTAGGAATTAACTATATAAGTAGGTTGTAAGAATTAATTGTATTATGTTTAAGATAAACAGTTCAAATAAAAAAAGCTATTATACTAACTGATGATATTGTATTCAATTGTGTTTTATATTTCGGTGGGCGGGACAATGTTATAGTCTTTAATAAAATAATTAACTAAATAATTTTTAAAAATTGTCCAAATATTTTATTCAACACCAAATGTATGTATCAAAAATTTTTAGGTTTTGTTTCATTTATCGTATTTTATGTAAAGTCAGCTTTTCAAAAAGTATAAATTCTATATACATCTTCTTAGAAACTTTTTAGATAACTTAAAAAGAAAAATATACTTTTTCCCCAAAAAATGGCAAAAAATCGCCTTTTTTTAATTTTTTAAATTAAAATGCCTATAACTTTGGACTCAGTCATGATTTTTACATAATTCTTTCACTGCTATATATAGATATATAGACTTGTTGTTAAGCGAATAAAAAAAAAAATGGCGAAAATCGGGAATATTTGGACCCGCTATTATCAAAAAACTAAAGTAAGGACGGTAAAAATTTTAAAATTTTAATTTTCAAATGCGAATATCTCCTAAACTATAAGAGATAATTTACTGCTACGACGACATTTTTTATAGTGCTCGATGAGAAGATTCTATATACGAAATTTTTTTTAAATCGGAACTCAAATGAAGAAATAAGATCGTTTTAAAAATTTAACATAGCCGAGGTGTCCTAATTTGAGGACCCCCCGCCGGGCCCCTGGTTGGCCTATAAGGTCCAAATTCAAAACCTAAACTCGACAACACCTCCTTTTTGTGCATACCAAATTTCATTAAAATCGGATTAACCGTTTAGAAGTTACCGAATTATTTCCCTCTTTTTTTTTTCCTATACCACTGTGCATCGATTAAAAAGGGCATCAAGTTCCTATTTTTTATAAGCGAAGAATTCATTTTCGAAATGAATTAACTTTAACTTCATTAAACAAAAAATATTGTTTTTTACTTAATTGTAATAAAATTGTTCATAAAATCTTTAGTTTTAGTTTGATTGCAAATTTAAAGGCCTAACTATAATATGCTTACATAGACTGAAGTCAGCTTAAGCAACTGTGCGAACACATACAAAACGTATGTGACAAACTATTTTATTTGCTTAAGCAAAGAGCGATACTTACAGCACATTCAATATGAAATCAATTGTTTGTTTATTGTACACAAAGAAAATAAGGAAAAAAATGAAAATTGTCAAGAAAATTAATTTTTTTCAATAAAATATTATGAAATAAGTACTTTTTTGCAAATGTAGCTAAAGTGTTTTGAATGCACGTAAGTATATTATAGCCACATAAAAGTTTCCTAGGATTTTCTAAGCACTTGAGAGACTTTTCGTTCGATTTTGTCAATAACTTAAGCTTGCTTATTCATATTATAGTTGGGCCTTAACAAAAAAACTATTATTTGCACACTGCATAAAAATGCATGGGAATTGACAAAAACTTTATGGGTGCATTCAAAAAGATTTAAAAAATAGACTTCCTACCTTTCATTACCGTTTTTATCATTAAATCATAGAAAAAATGGTTATTCGGTTTAACGAATTTTTTTACGAATGGGCCTGACATATCTTTCGTTAGTCATTTTCTGAAGCGAACCTTATTTGGAGGTCATGTCCAAATGTAAACCGAATTTGTCCATTTTGAATACCAATCATACTGCAAAATTGTTTAGGTCCTACCCAGTGTTGCCAATTTAGCACTTTTAGTGCTAGATTTAGCATTTTTTAAACTCATTTAGCACCCAAAAATGTAATCTAGCATCTAGCACCTTTTCTAGAATTTTCAAATATTTTTTGGCATTTTTCAGCACTATTTATAATATATTCTACATATTTTGTTTCCGTCAATTTTAATTGTTTTTTCTGTAAAAATATGTTAGAAAAATATGTGTAGTATAAAAATAAGTTTTAACCGGTTATTTGTAGAATTATCGATTCGTATAATATTCAAAAGAAATAACTTATATATTTATATAGTAATTCAAAAATTCTAAACATTTTTTTTAGAGCAATTTAAATTATCCCAAAAAATCTACTACTAACAATAATTGTTTCAATATAGATGCTATAGAGAAATTCGCGCCACAGGACCTGGATATATGGGTTAGGTTAGGTTGATAGGAGGATCAAATCCGAAGAAATACACCTAGGCCACAATCGGGCATGTTGTGCGATCCTTCTCATGAGAAAAAAGAGGGAACTGAATGAATATATAATAACTAAAAAATGCATAGTACATACGTTTTAAAGAATTTTCTAAATTTTTTTCGGAATTATAATGATATGTTTGTTCATTAACAAAAAATTCAATACAAATTTCACATATTTTTGTTAAAATTAGTAAAAACTTTAAGTTATTGAACATATATGTATGTATTTATACATATTCTGTACTTTTTGATTCGAAATATCATAATTTTAAACTCAATTTCAAAAATATTCACAAACAAAAATTTCAATTGATCAGTTCTGGAATTACTTTTTAAATCAATGATTTTTTAATTTAAATTGTTGAGATTAAAATCAATTTTGGAAAACAATCAATTTATATTTGAAAAATATTTTCGATAAATTTGATATATTTTTCACTTGGTTTAATTAAAAATTTTGACATTTTTTAAATTCGGTATTTAAATTATCCCAAAATAAGCGGATTTGGTAGGTTTGCGCACTAAGCTAAAACCTTTATTTATGCAGTCGAAAAAAATACAAAAATTGAGCAATTTTAGAAAAATTCTAAAAGATCGATTTCGAAAATCCTCTTTTTGGGATTGTTAAAGTAAGAAAAATCTATATATAAATTTGGGTACCTCGGTATACTATATGGTAGTGTGCTAGTCAGTCTGGGGGTTGTTGGTTGAATTCCTACCGGAGACTCTGTTATTAATTTACCCTGCTCGGTAAATTGGGTTGAGTATAATTTGTAATTGTATTGTAATGGATAAATAAATAAATCTGTATATAGCAAAATGTGTGTGCAAGAAACAGGTTCTGTTGTGGTAGTAAAAAAGAACCAATAATATGGGAAATAATTATGTATGTGTGATGTAGGTTTTATGACGGTCTGACAAAGCAAAAGTGGGAAAGTATAAGAAATATATTGTCTACCTTTTTATTTAAATGTGTATGTTTTTTATCTGTAGTTATGTATGTACATATGTACAGTGTCTCTCATAAGTATTCGAATTTAGGTATAATATGAAAAGAAACCAAATATAATAACATATTTTGTATGCAAAATTAATAAATAAATTTGTTAAATTCACTAGACAGTCCTTAGCTTTGATATCACGCTTTTTAAAACTTTAAAAATTCACATTTACTTAAATTAATTTAGCTTTATTTAAAAAAAGGCCATAAAATTACCTCACAAAAGTATACGATTTTTTTCTGTATTTCATATTTGACTATATTATACGAAACACAAAACTTAGAATCGAATGGTTTTTTGCTAAAAATTGTTTTAAGGGGTAACTATCAACCGAATCGATATAATTTTGGATCATTTGGTCCACAATTTTGGGGTATTTGTACCATCTTTTTATGTAATATCATTAAAATGGCGGTTTTTGGCAATATTTGTATTTTTCTCCTTTTTCCCAGAGATAAAACCAAAATTTGTTATTGGGATTTAATATACCCCTTGGGGCATCTAAAAATAATATTTTTTATTACAATAATCTGTATTTAAACGTTCCATATTCCGTATTGGAATCATTCTTCTATCGCTAATTCAATATTTTTATAATACTAGGGTCAAAAATTTCTGGGAAACTTGTCTTCTATATATTGTTTTAGATATCAGCTATTATTCATTTTAAGTTTTATAACCAATGGCCTCTAGGCTGAATGTCACCATATCATTATGGTCTAATTCAAAAATATTGACATCTGTTTAAATATGATCAAAATAAGCCCAAAATTGTTTACATACACTGTTGTTGTAATGGGCAACATAATCGTAAATGTTATGAGTAGTAAAAACTAAAATCTTGAAAATTTAAAATATATTAATGCTAATATGTACATGAATGTATACTAGCCAACTTTGTCGGAAAATATCGACCCTAGTGGTACGAAAAGGGACTTAAGATCCAGATAATTCAATTAGAAACAGAAGAACGATACCAAAAATATGTCATGGAATGTTTAAAAACAAATCCTTATAACAAAGATTATTATTTTTAGATACCTGAAGGAATCTATTAAACCCCAATATTAAATTTTGGGTTTTATCTCTGGAAAAAAAGAAAAAATGCAAATATGGTAAAAAAATCGTAATTTGTGATATTATATGAAAAGATAGTACAAATACTCCAAAATTGTGGACCAAATGGTACAAAAATATATCCATTCGGTTGATAGTTACCCCTTAAAACAATTTTTAGCAAAAAAAAACATTCGATTCTAATTTTTATGTTTCGTATAATATAGTCAAATATGAAATACAGAAAAAATTCGTATACTTTTGTGAGGTAATTTTATGGACATTTTTTAAATAAAGCTAAATTAATTTAAGTAAATGTGAATTTTTAAAGTTTAAAGAAGCGTGATATCAAAGCTAAGGACTGTCTAGAGAATTTAAGAAATTAATTTATTAATTTTGCATACAAAATATGTTATAAAATTTTGTTTCATTTTATATTATACCTAAATTCGAATACTTATGAGAGACACTGTATATTGATGGACATGCAAGTGATCTTTAAAAATTTTTTTATTTATTATTTATTCTCTAAATGCGAAAGAACATTTTCTTTCTTACAAATATATTGAAAACAACAAATAAATTTAAAATTTTGTTTTTGTTTTCAATATATTTATAAGAAAGAAAATGTTGTTTCGATATTGTGAAACAGGCTGTTAGATTATTGATTGTGAATCAAATGGTTTGGAAAATTTTATTATGAAGATAATAAAACACGTGTTGAATGGTGTATGTATGTATGTATGTATGTATGTATGTATGTATGTATGTATGTATGTATGTATGTATGTATGTACGAAGTGTCTACTACTTTGCAGCAAATAATATACGTACATACAGTGTCTCACATAAGTATTCGAATTTGGTTGTACTTTGAAAAGAAACTTAATTTAATAATATTTTTGTGTGTGAAATGAATAATTAAATTTGTTATATTGTCTAAAAAGTCCTAAGGTATAATATCACACTCTTTAAAATTTAAACAAATTACATTTACCTCAATTGATTTAACATTTAAAAAAAAAGTCCATAAAATTGCCTCACAAAAGTATTCGAATTTTTCCTGTATTTCATATATCACCATATTTTACGAAACACAAAAATTATATACGAGTGTTTTTTTGCTTAAAATTGTGTTAAGGGGTTACTATCGACCAAAATTGTATATTTTTGGCCAATTTGTTCCACAATTTTGGAGCATTTGTACCATATTTTCATGTAATATCATTAAAATGGCGATTTTTGACCATATTTGCAATTTTTTTCTTTTTTTCAAAAATAAAACCAAACTTTATGAGGATTTAATACACCACTTGAGATATATAAAAGTAATAATTTTTGTTATAAGGATCTATACTTAAAAGTTCCAAGAAATATTTTTGGTGTAGTTCTTTAGTTTCTAATTGAATTGTATGGATCTTAAGTCCCTTTTCGTACCACTAGGGTCGATATTTTTCGACAAAGTTGGCTAGTATACATTCATGTACATATTAGCACTAATATATTTTAAATTTTCAGTACATTATATCGGTATACAATTCCAAAACATGCCTTTACAAAATGTCATCCTATACAGTAGATTTCAGTTTTTACTATTCGAAACTTTCACGCTTATGTTGCCCATTACAATAACACTGTAATTTGATCATAGTAATCAATATTTAAACTGATATCGATATTTTTGAGTTAGACCATAATGATATAGTGGCATGCAGCCTGGACGTCATTGGTATATAAAAACAATGATATTGAATGGTGTTGAATGGCATGCTTTGGAGTTGTACACTTCCACAATACATTAAAAACTTAAAATATATAAAAACTGATATATAAAAGAATATATACAAGAAAACTTTCCCCGAAAATTTTTGACCCTTGTATTATGAAAATGGACTTAAGTTCCAATATATTGAATTAGCGACAGAATAATGATATCAATAATATATCTTGGATATTTTAAATACAGATTGTTGTAACAAAAAATACTATTTTTAGATACTCCAAGGGGTCTATCACATCCCAATATCAAATTTTGGTTTTATTTCTGGAAAAAAGAGAAAATACTACAAATTTTGCCAAAAATCGCCATTTTAATTTTATATTACATAAAAAGGGTACAATTCCCCAAAAATTGTAGACCAAATGGGTCAAAAATATATCATTTCGGTTGATAGTAACCCCTTAAAACAATTTAAAGCATAAAAACCATTTTATTCTAAAATTTGTGTTTCGTATAATATGATCAAATATGAAATACGTATACGTTAGCTCAGATATTAACCCTAGAGGTGAGTCTCTTTTAGATTTTCTATTAGACAATAACCTAGTAGTAGTAAATAGAGGTTCAGAACCTACTTTCATAGTTACAAATAGAAGGGAGGTTCTGGATATTACGATTGTGAATGCAAACCATATTGATCTAATTCAGGATTGGAAGGATTCGAAATAGTAGTTCAAGCAAAGATTATAAAACCATTTCTTAACAGAAGAAAGACAAATTGGGAGGTACACAAACCGACCTTGAATGATATTCTTCCTACTGTTCCAACGATAGAAAGTAGAAGTGACATTGATTTGGCCGTTAACTGGATCTCAAGCTCTATTAGTGTAGCCACAAATAGGGCCTGTAGACTATCAAAAGGTATACTTAAGGGAAAACCCCATTGGTGGGACTCCGAAATTGCGAAAACTCGTAGGTTATGTCGTAAATTATTTAACGAAGCAAAGAGAACTGGTATCTGGTCTCTTTATAAGTCAAAAGTTAATGAATTTAAAAATCAGGTACGAAGTGCAAAGCGTAGTTCCTGGAGAAATTTCTGTAGTTCTATAGAAAATTCATCAGATACGAGTCGTCTTCGTAAGATCCTGTCTAAATCTCCTTCCGTCCCAAGTTATATACAAAAAGCGGACGGAAACTGGACTGCAGATAGTCAAGAGAGACTCCACTTGAATACTCACTTTCCCGGTTGTATCCCTATTGGTGACTCAGCTGCATATAATCAGCATGGTATTGAACTTGTTGATGTTTCAATAGATGATGACATCATCCGCTGGGCAATAAGGAGTTTTGACACCTATAAATCACCTGGCCCTGATGGCATCATTCCAGCGGATCTACAAAATAATTTAGATCGTATCATGCCTTGGCTAAGTAGTATTTACAAGGCCTGCTTACACTGGTCTTACATTCCTGTTCAGTGGACCAAGTGTAACGTGATCTTTATCCCTAAAGGGGGAAAGACATCTCACACCAAGGCAAAAGACTTCAGACCCATTAGTCTGGCGTCACTCTTGCTTAAAACTCTGGAGAGAATAATTGATATCAATATCAGGATATCTATTGACAAATCTCTTCTTTCAAACTCTCAGCATGCCTACATGAAAGGTAAATCTGTTGAGACGGCTTTGGTTAAACTTGACTCAATAGGTTTTAAGACGGTTGCTTACGCTGACGATGTTGCAGTAGCGGTAACTGGAATGCATCTTGAGACTCTGTCTCAAAGATTAGAAGAAGCGCTGAAGATAATAAGCTCATGGAGTGTTACATGCGGTCTCAGCGTAAACCCAGGAAAAACGGAACTAGTATTGTTCACGAACAAATACAAAATTCCTCAATTCCCCCTACCACGTCTCAACGGCGAGGTGCTCACGTTGTCGGATAGCGCTAAATACTTAGGTGTTATTCTCGATAGAAAATTGTCTTGGAGCTTGAATATCATCTCCAGATCTTCTAAAGCCGTCACCGCGTTATACGTTTGTAGAAAGACTATTGGCCTGCATTGGGTATCAACCCTGGAAATGTAAATTGGCTATATGAGGCTGTGACTAAGCCGATAATGATGTATGGTATAATTGGTATAATTGCACTGGACAAAACATTTAACAGAAACATTCTCACAAAAGTTATGAGACAATCTGCTCTTCTTATAACAGGTGTACTTAGGACTACGCCCAGTAAAGCGTTGTTTACCATGCTGAACTGGCTGCCTGTGAACATTCTTGCTAAACAATTGGCAATGAATACTGCAGCCAGATTAAGTATTACAAATAGATGGAACTTTGTTTCCAGAGGTCATGCAAAGATTGTAGATCTTCTACCAAACCTACATCATGCTACTGACTACCAAATTCCGGAACCGTGCATTTCAAGGAACTTCCGGTATAGTTTAATCTGTAATTATAATGAATTGACACCTGATAGCGTTCAAAGCTTAAATGTGTATACAGATGGCTCTAAAACAATTAAAGGTGTTGGCGGGGGTATATTCATTCAAGAATTCGGGACGAAAATCTCTTTCCGACTCAAAGACGAATGTACTATTTTACAGGCTGAAATCTCAGCTATAAAGAAGGCATCTAATTGGCTTAGGTACTATCGGATATTCAACAGGGATATCAGAATCTATACTGACAGTCAAGCCGCCATAAAATCCCTGATAGGTGTGTATTCTACATCAAAACTTGTCCAAGAATGCCGGGCGTCTCTAAATGAATGGCGAGACATTCAAGAATTACCCTCGTATGGGTCAAAGGACACGGGGATATAACTGGCAATACTACTGCTGACATTTTGGCAAAAGCCGGTACGAGTATGTCCATACTGGATATAGTCCAGTTCTGTGGTGTCCCTTTAACGGTCATCAAGAAACAAATACTTGATTATTTCTTTAGATTAGCTCAGGAACGGTAGTCTTAGGAGCACACCTGCTCGATCTCTATGCTACTGTGGCCTCGTACAGATTCTCATAAAACATCCTGCATTATAGGGCTAAACAGAATGTATCTTAGCGCTCTGTTATCGGTTCTTACCGGTCATTCAAAGTTCGGAAATCATGCTAGACGTATTGGTATTCCATATAATGTCTTTTGTAGGAGCTGTCATAATGAGGAGGAGGAATCAATTACCCATCTTCTGTGTAACTGTCCGGCCCTGCAATCGTTCCGGCATCAGGCGCTGGGCTCGTCTCACTTTTCTGATCTATCAGATGTTCAACCTGGGTTGGGTGTATACTAGCATTCTTGAAATTGACAAAGTGGGTGTGTAACTAATTACACACTACGATCTTTTGTTTCTTGAAACATAGTCTTGGCCTTATCTTTATGCGCTAGTATTATTATCTCTATTATTATTATATGTTCTATTCTGTATCTTCACTACAGTCCATATCACTATTTTTCCTTCCAAATATTTTCTCCCTAATCTTCTTCTCTTTCCAGACGTTATAAAGGGACCTTAAAGGACCCAAGTAAAGACTTACTCTTGTCAGTAAGCAGTCTGCATAACCTAACCTAACCTAAAGACGTATACTTTTGTGAGGCAATTTTATGGACTTTTTTGTAAAAAAAGCTAATTTAATTTAAGTAAATGTAAATTTTTCAAGTTTTAAAAAGCGTGATATCAAACCTAAAGACTGTCTAGACAATATAACAAACTAATTTATTTATTTGCACACAAAATATATTATTATATTTGGTTTCTTTTCATGGTTTACCTAAATTCGAATACTTATGAGAGACATTGAATGTATTCGCGTACATAATTTTAATGTTAAACTTATTTGGTTATGTCATATTTATATATAAATTGATTATTCCTTATAAATATTAATTTATTCCATTTACAAAATTATAAAACTCTCGATTAACTCGTTTTGACTCGATTCGCGAGCGAGTTCTATTTTACGCTCTTTAAATTTTCAACTCTTATCGCGAGTTTAAAAAACTAAACTCGCGAGTCGAATAGATTTATTCGCCGGAAAATGAATTATTTAAATCGCTCGAATTAAACTCGCTCGCGAGCGAATTGAATTCGATCGCTATCTGTACCCTGGTTAAACGCACATAACTCATTACTAAATTAAGATATCGATATAAAATTTGGTACAGGCATTGCTCTTATATACAGAAATATTACAATGAAAGTTTTTTTGGGTCGGTCCATAATTGGTCATAGCTCCCATACAAGGTCCCTCCCAAAAATCACTTAAACGCACATAATTCATTAATAAAATAAAATATCCATATAAAATTTGGTTCAAGCATTGTTCTCACATATAGAAATATTACTAAGAAATTTTTTTTCCATTAGTCCATAACTGGTCATACCTCCCATACAAGGTCCCCTCCCGGAAATAACTTAAACGCACTAAACGTACTAAATTAAGATATCCATATTTTTCCGATCGGTCCATAATTGATCATAGCTCCCATATAAGGTCCCTTTTAGAAAAACACACATACAAGGTTCCCTTCCGAAAATCAGAAAAACGCACATAACTCATAACCAGATATTAATATCTACACATTTAGCAAAAATATTGCTCTTATATACATAAATTCACTATAAAATTGTTTTACGACCGGTCCATATTTGGTCATAGCTCTCATACTAGGTACAGAAAATCACTTAGATTCCCAATATTTTTTACCAAGTAATGATATAGATACAGAATTCTGAAATTTTGTCTTTATATACATAATTGGACATAGCTCCCATACAAAGTCCTTTTACGAAAATTTCTTAAACGTACATTACTTATTACCAAATAAAGCTATTGATACATAATTTGGCAAAAATATTAGTTTTGTATACAAAAATTATATTTCTCCTATTCTATGTCCAGCCCCTAAAAGCGCTTTAACCGTATTTAAAGAGCGTTATCAATTTGTGTTGAACAAAATTATATATGTATTTGTATTTTGAAAATCTCTAAATCTTACACACATGCAAATTACTTAATTTATAATGTTCAATAAATCTTTGAATTGTAATAGATTTAATTTGATGCGATTTTTTCTATTAAAGACATGAAAAAACTTATTTCTACAAATATTTGATCAAATAGAACCCAACAGAAAATTTATAGCTTACTACATTGTTATTGTGTTACTTATTTTGTATTCGAAAGTGCTTACAAACTTACACACACTCTGGCTTACTTTACACAGGGTATGGCCGCTTGAAAATGACACACTAACTGATATACTTGGTTTGCGATATTGTGTGTAGATTATACTTTTTTATAATATACTTGTGTGTTGAAAAGTAGCTATTCCTACATTCTCACCGATATACCTAGTAAGTAAAATTGTTTCTACAGCACCTTCCTAGCTCGAACACAAGTGTATCAAAAAGTATCTACAACAACTTTCTAGTTAAAATACATGTGTATTAAGAAGTATCTAAATATGTATGTTTTTTTAATGCTACCCAAATACATGTATCTACAAATTCATTCATACGTAAAATGCCATTCCAATCATCACTAGATCATGATCCTTATTTTAAACAACAAATTTTGCTTAAATTCATCTAAACATTGCAAAAACTGTTGATCCAAATAATATTTTTCAATAAATGAAAAAATTTTTGTTGATTAAATTACAGCACACTTGATTTTTATATATTATAATTTTCTGTTCTCATATACAATGTTAATCACTCGTATATTAAAATGTAATGCAGAAAAAAAAAATTTATTAAAAATTTAAACTTCATATCCAGATTTTATATACAAGTAAATCAAATTATAAGTAACACAAAGTGAAGCACACAACATTGGTTACAATTCCGAGTACTCTGAAAATTTTCTGTGGGGATAAGTTATTTAAGATTCGGCACAGCCGAATATAGCACTCTAACTTGTTTTCTGGATATTTTTGTTATTTGAATTCTCATTTACGGGGCAGTTACACCTACAAGTTTTGCTTTCAAGTTTTTCACACAAACTGATTGTCAAAATCCATTTGAAATTGCTTCTGTGACGTAGGCTGCAGGCAATTTTATGTTTCAAGATGCCATTTATATTTATTAATTTTATTCACAATATTGTTAATTTTGATTTGTATTTTTTTTAATAAAATACAAATAAATACAAAAAATTATTATTTTTTTTAAAGAACAAAAAAGAAATTATCAAAAATTAATTTATTGATTGTAAAATTGAAACAGTAGATGAAAAGAAAAATTGAAAAGCAAGTTTGCTTCAATTTTAAAAAGCGTTAGTGTATTAATAAAAGAAATTAAACTTGAAAGGCAAAACTTGATCGTGTAACGTCCAAGTTAAGGTGAAGTAAA
Organism: Lucilia cuprina; assembly: GCF_022045245.1. NCBI lineage: Eukaryota > Metazoa > Arthropoda > Insecta > Diptera > Calliphoridae > Lucilia > Lucilia cuprina. The sequence continues at coordinate 61,216,900 of NC_060952.1, read as the reverse complement.
ATAGGTGCAAAATTTACGTCACAAAAGTAAGTATACAGATCATTTTAATATATATTTGGTTTAATGATATTGACAAAATTAATAAAAGTTTTACCTGCTTAAAAAAATCCACTTTTAGATCCGAAATTTTGAAATTTGGGCCGATTGGCTCCGGAAATATTTAGTAGAACAGTTTTTCTCATTTTTACGAAATATTTTCCCACTTTAGATTTGGACTTGGTCATTGAACCTTCCAAATGATGCAATAGAAGTTGAGTTTTTAACTTTTGAAAATGAGTTGTTATTTTCAAAATAATGCGATATTCTTGGATTTGGAATTTTTGAATACAGTACGTCTTATAATCCAAAATTTAACTCCGATTTCTTAGTACTTACCATATATATTTGAAAATTTTGATAATTCTATATATTTCCTTTAAACAGATTTTTCAAATCTTCTGATATCCAAAGTATACAAAAATGCTACTAACCATAAATTGATATCCCAGAAAATAACCATGTTTTATGGATCGGTCATTTAATTTGTTCTAGCAACAAATTGTGACATATCATTGTTCAAAATTGTTCAATTCGTATTCATACCACTAACTGGTCCTGATTTAATATAAAAATCATATTATTTTGGACAATGACCAATTCGGAACCGATATGTAGTGTAAGTTATTAACATGGTCACCATTTGACGATTATTGGTAGTATTTAGAAGTGTGTAATGAATGATTGGAATCAAAAAACTTGTTTTAATTAATGGAAACTAGTACAAGTATTAATAATTAGTATATTAAATTAATTTTGCATTTTAAGAAATGAATTTTAGGAAATCCCCATTAAATATCGAATATGGACGCTATATCTTGTTAAAAACAATAATGGTCAGAAATGAATTGCAATTATATTCAAACAAGTTAATTTTTAATAATATCATAAAACAAAAAATATATTGAAATAATCTGTATACTTACTTTTGTGGCGTACTTAAATGAGAGTACTCAACAAAAATATCCAGAAAAAAGTAGTTAATAATAATTATCATAACTGTTTTTAATAAATAAATGTGTTTTTGTTTTTTGAAACAATAACATCCTCTTTTAAATAAAACCAATTATCAGTATTTCTGTATACATATTTTTGTGATTAACTTTATATTTAGAAACCCAAATCAAGATTAACTATCCAGATCTAAATACGCCTACTGTGTTTAATTTATAAAATAAAGTATTCAAAATATGAGATAGAAAATCAAGATTTTAGTATGTAATAGTGGTAAACGGCAGAGTTGGGTGTAGTGCTTTAAATAATTAGTGCACTAATGTTTCCACTAAATCCCACTATAGTGACGAAATTTTGATTTTTCACTATTTATTATCACTAAAAAAAATTAGTGGTAGTGAAACATATATGAACTAAAAATAGTGGTAGTGAAAATTTTTCCACTTCCACTAACCGTTAGTGGTAGTATAAATTTTGCACTACAATAAAATAGTGCAAATGTTTAACAGTCACTACATGAATGCCTTAACATGCATTATTTTTTTATTTATTTATAATGGTATTATAAATTGTTTGCTTTACAGTAGTCTTAATTTCTAAAGAGTTTAGGAAAATTTAAAATCCTTTTCTACTTTGTTAATTAGGAAAAATATTTATAACATAAGTGTTTTAATTAATATTGATGGGAAGGAAAAATTAAAAAAAAACCTTTATGAAAAGCTTAGGAATAATTATGTTAGCGGAATAAAATTATGCTGAAACCAGTTCATTAATGTGACAATACCTAGACAATTCGCATTTTCTGTTAAAATTTGTGATTATTTTATTTATCTTCTCAAAAACAAGATCAAAGCCAGATAGGCTGTGTAGTCGTCGGGTGGAATAGTGCCAGGGTAGCTTACAACATTTTAAGTAACTTGTTTTGAGTTACTTGTAGTTTACTAATATGAAAATTAGCAGTAGTCGACCATACAGCGGCGGCGTAGAACATTACAGGATAGAAAATTACTTTTATTATAAGTTTTTTGTTTTCTAAGTTTAATTTTGAGTTCCTATTTATTAGGGGATATAGAATATTTATGATTTTATGTATTTTGTTTATAGTAAATGATATGTGATCATTGAAGGTTAGTTTTTTATCCAGTAGAATTCCTAGATATTTAACATTATCATCCCAGTCAATATTTTTATTTAAGAATCGCAATGGTCTTTGAGGTAGGAAATAAATAGTCTGTCTTTTGTCAGGATTTACAAGGATTTTCCATTTTTTAAAATATGTATTTAAATATGCTAGGGCATTTTCTAAAGTGGATATTATTTCAACTGATAGAATGTCTGCGGTGAATATCGATGTATCATCTGCAAATATGGACGTAATACAGTTTGGTACACTTGGAATATCTGCAGTAAATATGTTGTAAAGAATAGGCGAGAGGCAGGATCCTTGTGGACATCCAGATGAGATGTTAATAAGTTGGGAGGAAGTTGAACCCATAAAAACGGAAAATGACCTATTGGATTAAAAATTTTGAATAATTTTAACAATTTCGATTGGAAATTTATATTGGTTTAATTTGAAAATAAGGCCGTTGTGCCAGACTGAATCAAAAGCCGATTTAATATCCAATAAAACCATTCCAGTAGATTTTCCATTTTTAAAATTGTTTTTAACAAACTTTCTAATTTTCAGTAAAGGTTGTGAAGTGTTGTGTTCATTTCTAAATCCAAATTGTATATAAAAATATATTAAAAAATAAAAAAGGAGATTTTTTATTTTTTAAACGTTTTATAAGATCGACAGTTTTAGATGTGGTAATAAAATAGTCTGTGTTAGGTGCAACAATAGTATTTCTTATAACGTTTACTGTGTTGTTCACGTATGCAATCGTTGTAGCATCGCTAAAATGTGATGACATGTTATGATTTGAACTAAATTGTTGAGCTAGTAAGTCACATTTTTCCTGCTGGGTATAGTAAACTACGCCATTGTGTTTTAGGATAGGAATGTTTTTTGTTTTCTTCTTAAGTATTTTGGAAATTTTCCAGAATGGGCGTGAGGATTTGTCTAGAGTATATAACATATTGTTCCATGATAGATTTCGTAATTTATTTAGTTCTACTCTAATTTTTTTATTTAATTGAGTCATTCGGTTATGGTCGTTGATATCCCTGAAACGTTTCCAATTTCTCCTGTAAATATTACGATGTTGGATCAGAATCCTTATGTTATCTGGTATAGTGGAATCCGTTTTTATTGGTTGTTTTTTGGGGACACAAGCTTCAATAGAGTCATAAATGACTTTATTAAAATTTGTTATCATATTATCAATTTGGTATTCGTGCGATACGTCATTTATATTCACAGTTGTGGGAAGATTTCTGTTTATATAATTCGTGAACGATTTCCAATTTGCTTTGCCAAACTCTGGATAACTTTTTACAATTCTATTTACTAATAGAAATAATTGGAAATAATTGGAAGGTGGTCTGACGATAGGTCATTGAGTGTCCTTACTGCTGAAAAATTTTGTGACATATTTGTTATGAAAAAGTCCGTGGAAGGTTATCTCCTCGGATCGGATGGGATATATGTAGGTTCGTAAGGAAATACAATTTCAAAATGATGAGTGTGGTGATTTTGTTGTAAAAAATACCCCAACAGTTATTTCGCAGACATCCCCAATTTCTGTGCCTACTATTGAAATCACCACCAAGGATGAAGTTATCGTGGGAAGTAAGTTTACGTACATCTGATTTAAATGCTTGTTTGAGAGTTGAGTCATTTCCAGCTGTACCGCCAGGGAAATAGCAAGAGAAGATATTTATGTACTCATTTCCAGCAATGATTTTTATGCCAATATTTTCAATAAAGGGGGTAAAAGTTGATGGTTTATATTTTTTTTAATAATAATTGCTACTCCTCCACCTCTTCTTTCCTCACGATCATACCTGTAACAGTAAAAATCTTTATGTTTAATTGAAAAATTCTTGTTGAGCCATGTTTCGCATAACAAACATATATCGATATTATGTTTTGATAAAAAATTATAAAATTCTTCTTTTTTGTTCCGGATACAACGAGCGTTCCATGATGCTATTTTTAAATTTCCATTCATCGGTACAAAACGAATTTGGAAAATTATTGGTATAGTCTGCATTATTATTAAAAGCTAAACATGTATGTCTTGTTGGTTTATGTCTTTTTGGCTGCGTTCGTTGCCTAAGTTGCAAGTAAGAAATCCTACTAGGACAATCGGGTGACATTGATTTGTGTGGACCGTTGCAATTGGCACATTTCTCTACTGTTACATTGCACGAAGCAGTGTTATGGTTTCCGGCACATTTAGCACAAAACGTTTTCACCTTACACTTGCTTGAACCATGGCCAACCATTTGACAGTTATAGCACTGTGTTACTTATTTTTGTTAGGTTTTTGGTATTCCCACCTTACTTCAATATAGTTTATAGTTGTATACTTTTGCCTTAATTCTATCACCTTATAGTTTTACGTTCAAAGTATACAACATAAATTATTTGTTCATTTGAACTGTCTCTTGCTCTCGTAATTATTTTGACATCAATACATTTGAGGCCCATTGCGATTAGTTTGTTTTTAATAACAATAGGATCACTTTTGTCAAGACCCAATAGAACAGCCTTATATGGCTTTTCATTTTTTGCAACGTATGTAAAATATTCCAGTTTAAAATTTTCTGTTAAAGACTTACATACCGAATTATAATCCTCTATTTTGGTACAAAAGAGTTTCAAGCCAATTGAGATTTTACGTATCGAATAGTCTGTTATTTTTAAAACTCTGCAGATTTCATGCAGCTGTTCTATTTTACATTTTAACACTGTAATAGGAGGTATGTTAACTTTAACAGGTTTATCGATGGCAATCTCGTCATCAGTATCATCATCGAGAGTTTGTAGAGGTGAATAATAATTAATATTCTCAGCTCTCTGAGAACATGAAGGCTTAGGTTTTTTACTCATATTCGTAAGCCTGTTAGAGGCATCAACATCGTCTTCTTTTTCACGCGTACGTTTAATGTTGTTGTTTGATAATGTAGTGATTTTTGTTATTGGTAAGAAAAATTTATGAAAAGAAATAAAAATGTAGCTGTAAACTTCACTCGTAAAAAATACGTCTTTATAAACTGAAAGTCAGTAGAAGAGTGTGACAACATGCATTAAAACCTCAAAAAAGTGTTTATAAAAATATTTCAAACAAATTGAAAATATTGAAAATCAAAATATTTCTATTTTATTATTTTTACTGCACTAAAGAAAAATATATGTACCAATTTAATTTGTTACATTAATATATTAATGAAATTTCCGTATTTTTTGTATTACTATTTCCTTTTGTCTTTTAATTTTGTTACTACTTTAATATTAGTATTAATTAATTAATGTAATAAAGGGTATAAACTAATTCAATGTAATGATATGTTTTTGAGTTCCTTCAACATTAGTGAATAATTATATTTTTCACTATCCTATTAGTGGAGATAAAAATTTCCACTAAGCTGTAAAATTTTTTTTTGTATCACGACCAGTATTGCTTGGTGATGCTGTACTTTTTGAACTCACCACTAAATATCTATTAAGCCGGCTTTACCCGATCACGCATTGAGAGAGAATACAGTTGGAAAATTTAAAATGATTCAAAAAACAAGCCGGTCTCATTAGATCAGGGATGTATTTTTATGTAAACACGTATAAAAAAGTGAAACAGCTGTTTCCATCTGACTTTAATTGTTTTATACTAATCGTGTAAACAGAAAAATATAAATCATACGTCTTTTATTCTCTTTTTTTGTTATACGGATAGAATTTCATTTTACTTTTTTATTAAACTTGTCTTGTCGTACGTAAAGTGTGATCGTCTGAAGGGCCCTTTAGTAAAAAAATTTGCACTATCACTAACATTTAGTGGAAACTGCAAATTTAGTGCACTACCCCCAACTCTGGTAAACGGTTATGTCCCCATACTTAGAGTGGATATAGGATAATACTTAGTGTTAGCTTTATTAAATAAGAATCAATATTATACAATTATAAATAAAATTCACATAGTACTCCTCAAATATATGGGGTTTCCGTATTGTAGTTTTTGTTTATCAATCAAATGACTAAAAAATCCACTGTAGATACTTCTAGAGAAAATCTTACTAATACATGCTTAGAGTTAGGAGTTTTTGAAAGTTGAGTTAGGGTTTTTGGCTCTCTAGTCTTGCTTCTAGGCCATCTTTGTCATCTATGGTATTGGTTTTTGGAGACCCAACTTGTTTTTGATTTGGTTTAAACGAAATATAGAAATATTTTTGAAATTGTTTTGGTATTAATCGAATTTTTATGTAATGAATTTTACATGGGATCAATAAAAATGAAATTAATCCTCGAAATTTGTTTTTGAATACCGAATAAGTTAATTTTGTTTGCTAGTTTAAGTGCCCAATGGAGGTGGTTTTTGAGCAGGAAATGCAAAAGTATAAACAGCTGATGCCAAAAAATAAATAAAATTTTTATTAAAATAAACATTAAAATGTTTGATTTGTCGATTAGTAAAAATTATGAGTTTGAGTTAAAATTTTACTTGTATTTTGTTTTTGTTACAATAAAAAATACATCAAAATTTGGGCTCAAACTACTCGCTCGGTATCTAGAAACATCAAATTTAATATAAGTTTTCATTAATTTTCTTATTACATTTACAATTGTCTTCTTCTTTTTTATAAAACATGCATTGTTTTGATAAAAGTGTCCTTTTGTATGGAAACACTGCAAAGTTTAATACTGTACTCAAAAGATCAAAGAGGATTTTTGTTGTAACAGTTCGACTATGGGCGATAGTCTCTCCTAGGGAAAAACTTTCGTTCCGGAGCAAAGATCCAATTGTCGTGTGAACGAGTAGCAAATGTAGTTTGATTGACCTATTGTGGCTTTTTATATTACTTGTTCGAATAATAAATAAATGAACGCCATGGATAAATCCAAGAAGAATACTAACGTCTTGGTTATTAAGATTATATCTTAGAGATAGCAGAAGAGCTTTATGTGAATGATTAGGGATTAAATTAAAATTAATCCTTGAAAGTTGTTTTTGAGTACTCAATTTGTTATTGCTGGGATTGACAGCCCTTGTTGGAATAATCCGGGTCATTCCGGTACGTTGAACCGGCTGTCGGTGAATGACTCAATTTGTTAATTATGTTTGCTAGTTTAAGGGATCAATGGAGATGGTTTAAACTTGAGCAAGAAATGCAAAAGTGTAAACAGCTGATGAAAAATAATTAATATATTTTTTATAAAAATCGGAGACTGGGCCACATAACCAAAGTGATTTAATTGTGATTTTTTTTAATAAATCACTCAGAATAACAGTTATAAAATGATTTTTACTTAAATGGTTCAGTATAACCTTTACTATATTAGTTTTGTTACTTATGTTTTTGTTTGAGCACTTGGTTTTTGTATTTCTTTTTTCTCTTGCTTATATGAGAGTGTTGGTTTCTGTGATTTCTGAATATAGTTTGTGTGTATGTGTGTCCTAACCGAGTATTTACATTTGCGATTTATTGTTTTGTTTTTAAAAATAAAAATAAAAAATGTTTACAAAATAAAATCAATTGCAGCGACTTATTTTGTTCCTCTTTTCGGTTTCTGTCAACCACTTATTAAAAAAAATGTAACAGTGATAAACTGCAAAAACACAATTAAGAATGGTGATCACAGCAATTAACTTTATAAAATCAAAGTGGACTCGGTTATTTTCAGTCTCTGATAAAAATATACATTAAAATGTTTTATTTATTGACCCAGCAAAAAGTTACATGACAAAGATGCTGTTCAAAGTGATGAGGAAGTGATTCGATTTAGGTGAAACATGCATGATTTTAACATTAGCGTGTCATTGGTGATCATGTGTTTATGCAATTATTTAAAAGAAACGGGTACCCATCCGAATGAATGTTTAAAACCAATTAATTTTCAAGGATTTTGCTGCGATGTTTCATAAGTGAAAAAAATGTAGTTTTATTCTGCATTTTAGATATCAAATTAAATGAATTGTTTTTAAGTTTGTTGTTTTTTGCCAATTTCAAACCGTCCCATATATCCATTTTAAATGACACACGTTCCTTCGCAATAAGTTCCAGCAGTAATGAAATGAAAATAATTTGTTAATTAAAATGTACATTAAAATTATTGGATATTGTCATTAAAAAAGTTGTTGAATTTAATGAAGCTTACAAAACAAAATATGCATAAATTTTGGGTAGTTTAGTAATCTTTCCTTATTATTGGTGCCGTCCACATTAAACTTGTCCAAAACTTCCGGTGAAACCAACTAGCAAAGTCCTTACTTCACTCTCGCTGACCGCAAATTGCTCATATAGATGCGATATAAATATTTAAAAAAAATTGTGAATAACACATTCCTTGCCTGGCGTAACTTGAAGTTTAGAAAAAATCCTGTTTTTTTTTCATTTATTATTTGGCGTTTGAAAGTTCTTTTTGAACTCATGTTACTTATCTTTAATAGTTTTTTTAACAACTGTTTCAACTTTTTAAATATGTAATTGTTTTTAATCCTTTTTTATTTCAAATTAAAAATTTTACACTTAATCTTTTTTTATTTCAAATTTTACTTTTTAGCACTTCAGCCATTAAATTGCGCTTCTTCATTCTTTAACTACAAATATAGTGAATACTTTTACTAAATACTTAGTAGCCGTACTCTTTTAAATCTTCAGAAGTAGTCGTGTTTTATGTACAAACAAAATGATTAAAAATTAAAATAAGTTGCAATTAAATAATTTTTAAACATTCCAACAGTATATTGTTGATTTATACTTCTATTAATAATTAAAAGTATAATAACGCAATTTTTAATTTATAAATGTGGTTACCCGAATACATCAAGTATTTTATAACCATCGATGGATGGTGTTTAACAACAATCAGTGTTATCAACTAACAATACATTAAAAACAAATATTTTTGTAGACAATATATTATAAAAAATAACTTTAATTCTAACTCCTTTAAAAAAGATAATATTTTAGACACAATGTATATAAAAAAATATTTAAATAATTTTAAATAGCATTGAACCAAAGTATTAACTTTTATGCTACATTATATAAACTAAAGTTTTAAATTTATACTGTTTATATTCATTGTTTTCTGTCATACATAATTTTTTTTTGTAAATAATCAAAATTTAAAAACAAATTCTATAAGAAAAGATTGTAAAAATTTTGGTGTTCATATTTACATTAACGTAAATTCAACTTTAATGAAAAATGAAATCATTTTAACTTTAATTGATTGAAATGAACAATTGCAATGAATGTATCAATGTTGTATAGTTGACAGATTTACTTGTTTCTTAAATTACATCATTTATGACAAATAATTTAACATTTTGGAAGGCATTCAGCATAGGTTTAATTGAACCATTATTTTAAAAGTCATGAAAATAACGTTCGCTTTGAACCACTTCCAATTTTTTTTGCTGGAAAGTACTACAAATTAAATAGACTTTAAAATGCATATTTTTTGTTTTAAATTTCAGTTTTTATTAATTTTCATATTACATTTACAATTGTCTTCTTCTTTTTTATAAAACATGCATTGTTTTGATAAGAAACAGTGACGTTTTCTGATGGTTTGTATGGCAATTCTTAATAATCAGATTAGTTAATTTAAAAATAAGTTTGATCTGATGTTTATCCCTTTTTTATGTTTTTAGTACATGTTTTAAGTTTGCAGTGTTGCGATACAAAACAGCACTATGAAAATTAATGAAAAATTTAATTTAAAACAAAAACTATTTATTTTTAAGTCTATAATTTATACCAAGGGTGCCCAAGCCCTATGCACTTGGTACACCTTTGTTTTTGTAAATGCGCGTAGCTATAGACAGTGTGTAAAGTGTATAGAAACACTTACATGAGCTAAGCTTTAGCAATATGTTGTTGTTGTTCTTTACTGTATACAAGCATGAGTAAAACAATTACATTTTCGTATTCTTTGCTGGTAAACATTGACAAGACGTAGATTTTGTTTTTGTTTGTCGTAAAAAATTTGTTTTAGAAAGCACTTGGAAAAAATTTGTGTTAGTTTTAAATTTCAAACTTACATTATTCGCATAAAAATTATTGTACGATCACTCACAATATAATCTTATATAATTGAAAACGCTTCAGTTACTTGTTTTTATCCTTTAAAAATAAATTTGAAAAACAAAAGCGAAAATTATTTTATTTTAACAAAAAATGCAAATCATGTTTTTTTTTGCCGTGTACGTTAATAAAATATTTTTTCTTTTTCTTTGTTGGTTTTTGCAACAAAAAATCTTAAATAGAAATTTGTTTTTCTTTAAATGTATTGGTATTTACTCTTTCATAAGAAACTTTTGGGCACCCCTGCTTTATATAATAAATAAATTAAACATTTTAATGTTTATTTTCATAAAAATTGTATTAATTTTTTACATCATTTGTTTATACTTTCGCATTTCTTGATCAAGTTTAAACCTCCCCCATTAAGCCCTTAAGCAAACAAAATTAACTAATTGAGTATTCAAAAACAACTTTGGAGGATAAATTTAAATTTAATTCCTAATCCTTCACCTAAAGATTTGACCTAAGTGATTTATTCTCGGTTAGATACAAACTTTGTATGGCAACAAGCTGCTCAAATGTAATTCAGTTTGAATTACCTTATTATTTACGAACGAATGACTGTAATCTCGATTTTTTATCGAGTATTTATTAAAATCAGCTGTTTGTTTTCATTGATTGGGTACAAAAGAGATGCAAATAAATAGAAAATATATAATTTCATTTGTTAAAATAATTGTCCAATGAACAATCGGTGTTGTAGGGTTGTATCGTAGAACGTTTGTTTTTGTTTCAAAAAATGTTATTTGCGAAAATTTTATGACTGAACAAATGAAACAAACGTATTTTGTATCATACACAAACACTTATATTTTAAAAGATGACAAAATAATGAATAAAAAAAAACAACATGGCGATGAACTGTCATAACGAATTACGAATGTGTCGTAGAAGCGGGTTAATTAGATATCGTATTTTAGAGGCCAAATTAAGTAATTCAACTGTTCATGAAAACATGTTATTAGTAAGGCAGGAAAGAATACTAATTGGCCGAAAAGCAAAAGAACCATTCCCTCTGATTTGTACTATGAAATAATCACTTGAATTTAAATCATTTAAAATTAAATTGTTGTTAGTTGTTTTTTTCTGAAACTTAAATTTTGTACTGTTTCATTAAAAATTAAAAGTAACTGCAGCGTAAATAGAAAGGAAAATTATTTTTTTTCAATAACATGTGTTTTTTCTTATTTTCTTTAGATCGGATGAAAAACGCTGTGATAATGAAAAGACGATTAAAAAATTTCAGCAGGAGTCTTCCGGATCAAAAAAAAGAACAAATAATACTAAGTCAGTTTTTAAACGGTTATCATCGCCAACCATTCGGTACAATAATGTACAAACAAGACCAAAACTAACATCGCGGGTTATTAGAGAATTGCCATCACGGCAAGAAATTGTTGCTGCACAGTGTGCTGACTCTGAATCTAGAGCAAGAAATCGTCGCATGTTTGGATCTCTTTTGGGTACTTTGCACAAATTTTGCCAAGAGGAGTCTCGCCTGAAACAAAAAGAAGAAAAGAAAGCACAAATTGAGAAAAAATTGGAAGAGCAAGAAATTCTTGAAAAAGAATCTATCAAAAAAGAACGCGAAACATTATTTGTTGACAGAAAACGCAAACAAATGGAAATAAAGCGTTTGGAGTCGAAAATGAATCGTATAAAAGACTATGAAACTTGGGAGAGTTCAATGAAATGTTTAAAATCATTTATAAAAACTAAAACTAAGCCATGTATATATTATCGACCAAAAATATTAACAAAGAGAACGGAAAAATTGCTGAGTGAAAGTTTATACGATATTGATACAATTATTAATAAAAAGAAAGAAGATTTGAAATTAAATTTAATAAAATTGGAAGAAAATTTACAAGTTCCAGAATATGACACTGGCGAAGATGTGAACTTTATATCAGATAAATTAGATGATGGTTTTGAAAATTCCTTTCATGCAGGAAATGCACTAGCATCTTCAATATGCATTATTAAAGACAGAAAATGTAATTAAAAAATTAAATAAATCTTCCATTTTGAAATATAATTGCTAGAAATTACCAACGCTGGGGGCGGTTTTGTGTGTGAGATCAAAATATGGCATGCAAAAATAATATACATACAGTGTCTCTCATAAGTATTCGAATTTAGGTAAACTATGAAAGGAAACCAAATTTAATAATATATTTTGTATGCAAAATTAATAAATTAATTTGTTAAATTGTCTAGACAGTCCTTAGCTTTGATATCACGCTTTTTAAAACTTTAAAAATTCACATTTACTTAAATTAATTTAGCTTTATTTAAAAAAAGTCCATAAAATTACCTCACAAAAGTATACGAATTTTTTCTGTATTTTATACTTGACTATATTATACGAAACACAAAAATTAGACTCGAATGTTTTTTTTTTTTGCTAAAAATTGTTTTAAGGGGTAACTATCAACCGAATGGAGACATTTTTGGACCATTTGGTCCACAATTTTGGGGCATTTGTACCATCTTTTCATGTAATATTGGAACTTAAGTCCATTTTCATAATACAAGGGTCAAAATTTTTCGGTGAAAGTTTTCTTGTATATATTCTTTTATATATCAGTTTTTATATATTTTAAGTTTTCAATGTATTGTGGAAGTGTACAACTCCAAAACATGCCTCGAAGAAACACCATTCAATATGGTAGCATAATTATTTTTATACCCTCGACCACCATTAGTGGTGATAGAGGGTATATATCAGTTTGTCATTCCGTTTGTAACACTAAGAAATATTCATCTAAGACCCAACAAAGTATAAAACACGCTCACGTTAAAACAAAGCAATGAAACTCCACAAAATTTTTTCGATCGGTCCATATTTGGTCATAGCTCCCATACAAGGACCCATCCCGAAAATCACTTAAACGCACATAACTCATTACTAAATTAAGATATCGATATTAAATTTGGTACAAGTATTGCTCTTATATACAGAAATATTACAATGAAAGATTTTTTTCGATCGGTCCTTATTTGGTCATATCTCCCATATATATATATATATTATATATATATATATATATTATATATATTATATATATATATATATATATATATATATATATATATATATATATATATATATATTATATATATATATATATATATATATATTACTAATAATTTTTTTTCCATCGGTCCATAACTGGTCATAGCTCCCATACAAGGTCCCCTCCCGAAAATAACTTAAGCGCACAAAACTCATTACTAAATTTAGATACCCATATAAAGTTTGGCACAAGTGTTGCTCATATACAAAGAAATGATATTGTGAAATGTTTTTCCGATCCGTCAATAATTGATCAGAGCTCTCATATAAGGTCCCTTTAGAAACACACATACAAGGTTCCCTTCCGAAAATCAGAAAAAACGCACATAACTCATAACCAAATATTTATATCCATACATTTAGCAAAACACTATAAAATTGTTTTACAAACGACCAAATGGTCATAGCTCTCATACTAGGTCCAGAAAATCACTTAGATTCACAATATTTATTAACAAGTAATGATATAGGTAAAGAGTTCTGAAATTTTGGCTTTATATACATAATTGGACATAGCTCCTATACAAAGTTCTTTTACCAAAATTTCTTAAACGCACATTACTTATTACCAAATAAAGCTATTGATACATAATTTGGCAAAAATATTAGTTTTGTACACAAAAATTCTATTTCTCCTATACTAGGTCCAGCCCCTAAAAGCGCTTTAACCGTATTTAAAGAGCATTATCAATTAGTGTTGAAAAAAATTTTATGTAGATCAAAATTATATATGTATTTGTATTTTGAAAATCTCTAAATGACATGCATACATGCAAATTACTAAATTTATAACGTTCAGTAAATCTTGGAATTGTAATAGATTAAACTTTTAGGATTTTTTCTATTAAAGACATGAGAAAACTTATTTCTACAAATATTTGATCAATTAGAAAAGTTATAACATAGAAGTAACTGGTGGATGGTATTTAAGATTCGGTACAGCCGAATATAGCACTCTAACTTGTTATATACCAATGACGTCCTGGCTGCATGCCACTATATCATTATGGTCTAACTCAAAAATATCGATATCTGTTTAAATATTGATTAGTATGATTAAAATAAACCCAAAATTTTGTACTTACAGTGTTAATGTAATGGGCAACATAAGCGTGAAAGTTACGAATAGTAAAAACTGAAATCTACTGTATAGGATGACGTTTTGTAGAGGCATTTTTTGGAATTGTATACCGATATAATGTATTGAAAATTTAAAATATATTAGTGCTAATATGTACATGATAGTATTCTAGCCAACTTTGTAGGAAAATATCGACTAAAAGGGACTTAATATTCAATTAGAAACAGAAGAATGACACCAAAAATACATCATGGAACTTTTTAAGAATAGATCCTTATAACAAAAATTATTATTTTTATATACCTCAAGGGGTGTATTGGTTTTATTTCTGAAAAAAATACAAATATGGTAAAAATCGCCATTACATAAAAAGATGGAATAAATGCTCCAAAATTGTGGAACAAATGGGCCAAAAATATATAATTTCAGTTGATAGTAACCCCTTATCACAATTTTAAGCAAAAAACCAATCGATTAAAATTTTTGTGTTTCGTATAATGTGGTCATATATGAAATACAGGAAAAATTCGAATACTTTTGTGAGGCAATTTTTTTTTAAAAAAAAGTTAAATCAAATGAGGTAAATGTAATATTATACCTTAGGACTTTCTAGACAATATAACAAATTTAATTATTTATTTCACACACAAAAATATTATTAAATTATGTTTCTTTTCAATGTACAACAAAATTCGGATACTTATGTGAGACACTGTATGTACATAGTTGCAAATTTTTCTGATTTATCTTAGCTCAACAACTTTATTAAATTTTTAAGATAATATTGAAAAACTCATGTTGTAAAATCAGGGTTTTCTTCAGAAATTTTGAATGCCGTTTTTTGAGCTAAAGTTAATAGTTGCGATTGCTGACTTTCCAGAAAATATCGAATAACTGTATACACTTCACCAAAATGTAATAAGAAATTCGACTCTTTATGTAAGTCTTTTCTATACATTTTCTGAAGCATTGAGGGATTAACATAACATTGTTACCCCCGTTAACACCAATTCCGGTTATCGTTTAACCGGTAGATATTCTGCCGGATAAAATAATTTTTGTATGAAAACTGTCAATTTAACCTTACGATAAAATATAACCAGACATTGAGATAATGGGGGTTAGTAGAAAATGTAAGTGTTACGACCACTGTTGCAAAACTTGAAGATTTATAGTAATTTTTAGGATTTTCAGAGTCAAAAATGTTCTTTTGGCGATTTTACCTCGAAATTTGACGATGTTTTTAACAGAATTTTTTATTAATTTTCATATATATTATCATTATTCTATCTACATATAATTTTAAATAAAATCGATGTGTACATATTTACAATATCCAATGAAAATGTAATAAAACTAAATATCATGCAGTTTTTAAATAACAAGACTACAATTAGCTGTAGTAACGAAAAATAACTATTTTTGTAGTAGCAAATCATTTACTATTACAACTGCTACCTTTAGATTTTGGTAGCAGTATTTATAGATGTACCAAAAAAAAAATTTGTTAGCAGTCATTGGTTTTTAATGTTTCAATGTAGCAGTTGAATACTTCAAATAGTAGTAAATATTTTCTTGAAGTAGCAATAAATGATGTTATATTTTTCAAAAATCAAAAATTTGGCAGCATTGCTACTTTAATTTAGTAGCAGTTTTTGGTAGCAATGCTACTTAAATTAAATGACACACTAAATGATATACTTGGCGAGTGATATTGTGTGTAGATTATACTTTTTTATGTATTCATGCTTGTATGTGGAAAGTATCTATTTTTACATTCTTTATATATAACTAGTAAGTAAAACTGTTTCTAATGACAAGTTTTGGGATATAACTAATGACAATTTTCAAGATATGTAAATTGGCAAAGCATAATCGAATAGAGCATTAAAAAATATGAAAAACCACGTTATTATTTTTTCGCGGTTGTTAAAAAAGTTTACGCACCAAACGCAATAAAGTTTTTTATAAATATTTTAAATTAAAATATACTTAATTTCTTCGATAAGGTGTTTTTATGATTAATTATAATTGCGGACATACTCCAAAAGATAATTTTAAATAAGCAAGTATAGGACATACTCACCTATACTTGCAAAAAATGTAGCAGTTATTTATTTAATTTATAAGTGAACGTTATACCTTATTTAGGCCGGGTTTCTTACTTCTCAGTTAAACTATGCTTAACTTGCTGTTAGATTTAACTCGGAACAGATTTATGCGGACTTTAACCGATGATTGTGCTTTTCAGTTTTAGATTTAAGCTCAGTTAACTTTGTTAGTATTGCCAACTTTTCACTTAAAAATATAAACAATGAACAGCTGTTTTTTGCAAACAATACTTTTGTAAAATCGAAAATTTTGCAAAAATGTTAAGAGTGTGTTTTCTCACTTATAACTTGAGTTTAATTGGCCAATTACACTCAGTTAAACTAAGATAATAAGTAACTTTACTGATAACTGAAAAACACGAAACATATATTAAACCGGGTTTAACCAAAGAATGAAGATTATCTTTATCAGAAAAACTCGCCCTTAAAATTTCTTACAGTAACGCGTACTCCTGTTGTTGTTGTAACAGCTTAAACTTTAAAATTTTAATCTGGGGGTTCTGTATTTAGGTCCAAGCCAAGAAATTGGACTACTTCAATAGGGTTAGTCCATAAATCCATTGGGGTAAGTGAAGTAGGGTGGGCTGGACAGTTGAATATATTGGGGACGGCACGGTCAATGCGGGACCAGTTGAGCCTGTTGCTCTATCCCGATCTCAGTTGTGCCAGAGCAACTCTTGTTTTCCGCGGCAGGTTCTTCTCTGTTTCTGCTATGGGCGGTGGGCGACCTCCAAGAACGGCATTCATGCAGTAACCTGAAACCGCGGTATTGATGGCGTCTCTATGAATGTCGTTCAAAGATGCAGTATACGAAGTCCGATCTAAGGGATCCTGAACATAACTTCGTATGCTCTCTTCGTATACACGAAGGTCCTTCCTGACATGCCTCGGGGGAGCATCCAACTCCTCCGGTGACATCCCAAGAGAAATTGTCTAGTCAGCATGACATTATATTCCTTGACTGGGAGGACCTTCGTTTCCTCTTGTAGATGGTGTTCTGAGGTTATTTGCGTGCAGCCCGTTACAGTCCTTAGGGCAGCATTGTGGCAGCTTTGAATATTTCACCACTGGGTATCACTCAGCGATGGAGACCACACTGGAGCAGCATAATTGACCACTGACCGGCCAATTGTTTTAAAGGTAGCCAACAAGGTTTCTTTGTCCATTCTCCAAGTGCTGCCGGCTAGCGCTTTGAGGACCTTGTTTCTACTTCGCAATTTGTGCGTAATTACAGTGGCATGAGCTGAGGAAGTAAACAGGCTGTCAAAGGTGACCCCCAAAATCTTTGGGTGGTTCACAGTCGGAATTTGGTTTCCATCGACTACGACGCCTAGGCTCAAGTTTACCTCCTTCGTCCAGGTGGTGAAAAGTGTAGCTGAAGACTTTGCTGGTGATAGTTTCAGGTTACGTCCAGTGAAGAAGTTGTGTATTACTCCGAGATAACGTCGCCATAATGGTACAGTCGTCCGCATAAGATATCACTTCCACACCTTCTGGAGTTGTGGAGAGTTTAGAGAGGTAGAAGTTAAACAATAGGGGGATAAGACACCGCCCTGTGGTACTCCCTGTTTAACATTTGGAACATTTGTCTCTAAACTCAGCGAACGACTCAGATAATTTACAATCCATCTCTTCAAGTTGTTGGGCATGGTGGACTGCAGGATCTCCTGGATAAATCTAGCGCCACAAGGAGTGTCCTTTCACAAGGCCTCTGCTGGTTTAAGCCTTGTGAGATCTGAGTGGTTATGGCGGTTAATGCTGATGTGGTACGGTGCATCTTACGGAATCCATGCTGGTGGCGAGCTGCTGTAAGATGGCAGGACAGCTGGGGGAGGAGGAGCGCCTCAAGAGTCTTCGCGACTGGTGACAGGAGGGAAATCGGCCTGTAGGACCCTCTTGTCATCCTGTGGTTCTTCCATGGTTTACCCTTTTTCCAGGCATTGGGAATTATCAGGCTGCTCATTGACAGGTTAAAGACCATTGTCATGTACTCGACTCCCCGTTCGCCAAAGTGTTTCAGCATCAGCATGGATATGCCGTCGGGGCCAAACGCCTTAGATGGTTTGGCAGGGTTGATGGCAACTTCAGAAGGGGTGATAGGTTGTGGAATATCCGGGACTGGAAGGTTGTGAAGTTTGCTAACAACACTTCGTTTCGCCTTATCTCTCTCTCTCTCTCTCTCTGGGTGCTCAATAAAAAGTCGGCAAAAGGCACGCGAGCACCGTTCAGGGTCGGAAATTGTGGTATCTGCAAACTTAATCGTGACCCTGTCATCCTTCTTCGTCGGATTGGAGAGAGACCGAACCGTAGACCACAACTTACTAACACCTGAGCTCAAGTTGCAGTTCTTCAAATAATCTAACCATTTATTCCGCTTGTCCTCATTTACCAACCTGCTGATATCATGATTCAGCTGGACAATACGTGGGTCGTCGGGGTTGATATTTTGGAGGTCATCGCGCTCGTCTGCTAGTCTCGCTGCCTCTGCTGGGAAGTGCGGCCACACTAAGGATAGTCGACCAGCAGGAATAAAGCGGACTGCTGCTGCGATGACAGTTTCGCGGAACTTGCTCTCTGCTTGGTGTACGTTGCAAGGAGCTGGAAGATCATTGAAGATACGATCAGTGAATTCTCTGAAGCCGGGCCAGTCTGCTTTCTTTTGGTTTATGTAGAGACGGCGTTCAGAGACGATAAAGTCATTGGGTCGATCCAGACAAACGATTACGGGTAAGTGTTCTGCGGCTAGAGAAACTACTGCTCTCCAAGTTGCGTAGTTTATCAGACCAGGGCTCGCTATTGTGATGTCTGGAGAGCTGGCGCAGTTACCCATAATCCGTGTGGGGGCATCATCATTTAGTGTGCAGAAGGTGGATTCGTCAATTTGTTCCGCTAGTGACGCGCATCTCTGGTCTTCCCCTAGACTGGAGTGCCAGAGCTGATGGTGCGCGTTAAAGTCCCCAAGGACTAGACGCATTTCGCCGTATAATAATGTCCTAATGTCGGGACGGTAGCCTGATGAACAACTGGCTACTGGCGGAATGTAGACATTATAGAGCTCTAAGTCGGTTTCCTCCGATCTGACTGCAATACCTTGGACTTCAAGGTATTAGACCCTAGCGTTAAGATCAAGGGAAAGAGCTCTATACTGCACTGTGTTATGGATTATAAATGCAATGCCCCAACCATTGCTTCTGGTGCGGTCTTTGTTTTTGCTGCGGTGGGGAGGGCGGAGGTGTGGCGTATGATGACGACGATGTCGATGATGCCAATGAATTTTGTCGCTGGTGTTGGCAGCATGGGGCGACAAAAGTCTCCGACCACTCCCGATGATGATTTAGTCCAGAGCAGCTTCTAAGGCCCATATGGTGCTACCGGTTCTGACAAACTGTACAGAACCATGGTCCGGGATTTAGTTCGATTCCG
The DNA here is from genome assembly GCF_022045245.1 of Lucilia cuprina. Classification (NCBI taxonomy): domain Eukaryota; kingdom Metazoa; phylum Arthropoda; class Insecta; order Diptera; family Calliphoridae; genus Lucilia; species Lucilia cuprina. Next base: position 61,197,018 of record NC_060952.1, on the reverse strand, counting down.
GCACGGACCAATAGGATACGGATCAGCAATGCCGGAAGATGTTGCTCCGTTGGTAAAAATGTGTTGCTGAGGTTGACAGTCCTTGGCCGAAAAATTTCGTGTCATTCCGGTACGTAGAACCGGCTGTCGGGGAATGGCGTACTCCTGTTTTGACTTTTGATGCAGGACATACTTCCCGTTTGTCGAACTCCGGTTTTGACTTTTGATGCATACTTTCATTATGTAAATCACCAAGAACCTTAAATTTAAAATCTATTTCTCTTAACAATTAAATTTATACGTATATGTATTTAAAATAAAAAAATAAATAAAAACAATAAAAAATAGAAATTGGCGTTGGTGCGTGTGATGTTTTTGATTCCAAATGACTTAAATTTTTTTTTTTTTATTACTTATACAACACGTAGTGGTAGTCAAAAATTTGCCAAAAATAGTTATGTCCCTAATATACATGTGTATTAAGAATTAAGTATTAATGCACATATCTACAAATTCTTTCATAAGTATAATGAAGTTAAAATGGAACAAAACTTTAAGCAATAAATTTTGCTTAAAATTTATTTAAATATTGAAAAAATATGCTCCAAAAATATGTTTTAATAAATTTAATATTTTTTTAACTATACTTGATTTTTTATTCTTTAATTTTCTGTTATCATATACAATGTTAATTACATGTACATATATTAAGATGTAATGCAACAAATTTCTTTAAAAATTAAAAATTCATATACAGATTTTATATACAAGTAAATCAAATTGTAAGTAACACAAAGTAAAGCACACAACATTAGTTACAATTCCGAGTACTCTGAAAATTTTCTGTGGGGGAGTCTATAGAATAATGCCTTAAGTAAGACCACTATACTGAACTCTTTCATATACAGTTAATCACAAAAATAAGTATACAAAAATGCTGATAATTGGTTTTATTTAAAAAAAGGATATTATTTTTTCAAAAAACAAAAAACACATTTATTTTTTAAAAACAAATATAATAATTATTATTCACTACTTTTTCTCTGCATATTTTTGTTATTTGAGATCTCATTTAAGGTGAAGTTAAATATCTAGATATAATTTCAAATAAATTCGATGTGTACATATTTACAATATCCAATGAAAATGTAATGGAGATGTCATTCAGTACCTTACTCTAAGAATGTATTGATAGAATTTTTGACAACATTTATGTTACAATTTAAAAATATTTTAATATGATATACATACATGTATTCATGTGTATTGGGGTAAAATGTATAACCCTAAGGTACGGTGAACTAGTTCGACAACGGCGATATCAACAGCCACTAAGAACTACCACTAGTTAATTTTTAATCCACTAGCAATGTTACTTACTGTTGATTTTCGCATGGGGATGTGATTGCGATTGGCCGATTGACACCTTATGCAAAACATGTCTCCAACATAAATTAGTAATAAGAAGAAAAATTCTCAGACAGAGTTGAAATTGGTGTCTTTCAATTTGTAGTTAGAAGCTCTTACCACTGAGCTACTGGTCTCTTGTTCAAACAAAGTTCTAATTATTGTTTTGAATAGCATGTATTTTTTGTAACATTTTTTTATATTTTCTGCGTCATTAAATGCAAACGGGCACTTTCAGCATTAGATTTCGTTAAAAATGTGCTATGTGGTTATTTTAAGCACTACATGTGACTATCAAAGTGTCATTATTAAAACATTTAATTTATTTTCATAAGCTTCATGCGAAAATTTATCATATAATTTACGTTAAGGTGAAAAAAATACCACTTTAGTTACCATAGATAACTAGTTAGTTGAAAATGCGGAAATAAAACAAGAGTTTAAATATTAGTAAAAGCTTTTATATTTTTATTTTTGACTTTGCAATAAATATGTATTTACCTCTTATTTAAAAGTATGCATATTTAAAATATGGATCTGTTGAAAATATGTTTAGTATTTTTGCTAAAAATATTTACCCATACAAGCTATTGCATATTGCAGCTTACAGACAAGTATAAAATGTTTTTACACGTAATATATTACGCAGCAACTCACTAACATATTTATAATACCCACATTGTATTTCATATTGCACAGTGGGGCAGAATGGAATTTTTTTGGAAATAAATCTGGCATTTGTAAACGGCTGATCCGATCGGGATAAAATTTGGCGTGAGCGTAGCCAAGAAGTTAAGTTTTGAAGATGAACCCTGCAGATGCCCCAGGGACGGCGCTGTGGTGGCTCAAAGTAGGGTACCTACGACATGTAAAATTTTTAAACTCGTGCCATTTTTTTTGTTTTTTTTTCACCCAAATACAGAGATTTTTATATTTTGTGAAAGCGCTCGACGAGATCTTTAAAAAAAATGCTTGGACATACTACTTATCTCTTATAATATCCGAGTTATATGCATTTAAAAATTTAGTGATACAAAATTTACCATACCTTGGTCCTCCTTTTTTTGAATACCGGGCGTAATTTTGGACCAAATGAATTTTTTCTTGTTAGTTAGACAACATATTTCCAATAATATACAAAAAATTTCAGATCAATATCATTTACAGATTCAAAATTATACGTTTTTTAATTTAAAAATTCAAAAAATTTTAGATTTTTGCGTTTTTTTTTTTGCCAAAAATGTTTCTTTACTCTTTTATTAATAAAATAAAATTTTCTTTAAGAACATATAACAATTTTATAGTTTTCTAAAAGGCATCTTTACGTAGAACGCTTTGGCGTAAAAAACTTGTCCTATTTTTTGAAAATGTTGCCACTGCATCCTTCCGAATATGACCTATTTTTTATCAAAACTTCAACTTTGGGCGACAAGTTCTAAAATCCCAAAGCTGGGATCAGAAAATTGAAAGCAGTTTTGGAAACCTCAATATGTTTTTCCCAGCCCTGAAAGAAATGTGGACCCTATGGGCAAAAAAGTAAAAAATCCCATTTTTAAGATTTTCATTCCTATTTTTGGGAATTGCGGGATGCCCTTTGACCTTTTTAATTTTTTTTTTTTCATTTTCTTATTTGAAACGAAAAATTTAGCAAGCGTTGAAAATTTCATTGAGTTCTGTTCATAAATAAAGATTTTGTCATATATTACATATTTGTTTAATTTCTAAAACTATGATTTATATCAAAATTTTAATAGGGTCGCAGATAGCTACAACAATTTAGTCCATATTTATCCCTTAATATCATTTTTTAGTTAGATATGAAAATTCTCTTTACAAAAAATTTCAAGCCAATATATCAATTACATTCAAAAATATTTAAACCTGTGTCCTTTAATTTCATCTTTTTCATATTTTAGTATTAAGTATGACAGAACATAGATTTGGTGTTGAATAAAATATTTGGACAATTTTTAAAAATTATTTAGTTAATTATTTTATTAAAGACTATAACATTGTATATACAATAAAAAATTGTAATTTTATTATGAGCCACGCACAACAACACCTAAATCATCCCACACCCCCGAAATATAAAACACAATTTAATACAATATTATCAGTTAGTATAATAGCTTTTTTTATTTGAACTGTTTATCTTAAACATAATACACTTAATTCTTACAACCTACTTATATAGTTAATTCCTAACACTACTTATTTTCATATTTTAGTATTAAATATGACAGAACATATTTAAATCTTATATTTACCTATTTTCTATTTGTTTGCTTATCCTTATAATTGAAAGGTCCTATTATGCTTAAATTTTCAGAAATGAATAACTATTTTTTACCTAAATTTTTCGACAGATCATCAAATTTTACTGAAGAGGAAGCAATAGCGCTTATGTTGGAACTGGGTCTCAGTCGAAATAAGTACCAAATATTAAGGAAAGCTCTGCATGAAAAAGAACACAATATATTACCATCATACAAGGCGATCCAGGAAAAAACAAACTATCCTACCATCACCTATTGCTGTTAATGATGTATTGAAGCTTGTATTGATATATGATCTTTGCTCGAAAACACAGCATCAATAATTGTGTCAGACTTTTCAGAGCAACTAAGGAAAATTCATAACTGTGATGTTGTCTTAATGTGTAAGTGGGGATGTGACGGTTTATCAGTACATCCAGAAAACAAAAAAGCTTGTGGAAGTCGGACATTAGCAGACTACAAAAGTGTATTTATGTCATCATTAGTGCCATTACGAATTGGTTCATATTCCCTTAATCCATCATCGTCAAGCATCGGAAATTCATTTGAAGATATATGGATCAATACAACTCCGGGTTCAAAAAATTTTTGTAGACCTATTGGATTTGAATATATAAAGTAGTCAAAGAAAACAACAAAAGATTTAGTGGAATATTTAAGAGATGAAATAAATGCACTGTAGCCCATTTGCATAAAAATAAAGGAATTCTCTATTAACGTATCATATCAGCTAAGCTTAACAATGATTGATGGAAAGGTCAGCAATGCCATAACAGAAACTTCTTCCTTCTGGAGATGCTCAATATGTAATGAGAAAAAGTCGCAATTCTCAAATATAAGCAAAAGCAGTAGTATTAATGAAGAAGTCCTGTCTTTCGGAATTTCACCACTTCATGCCAGAATACGATTTTTGGATTACTTTTTACACATAGCATACGACCTCAAATATAGAAGTGTGCCAGAGAATCTTACTAAATCAACAAAAAATAATGAAGAATTGAAAGAACTGAGAGCTGCGGAAAAAAGCAGAATCCAAGAAGAATTTAAAGTTCAGATGAAATTAAACATCGACAAACCACTTCCAAGTTGCGGTAGTACAAATGACGGTAATACGGCGAGAAGGTTTTTTCGTGATTTTGAATTTACTTCAAAAATAACTGGAATCGACAAGGAGTTGCTTCGAAGAGTTAACACTATTTTAATGGCACTGAATAGTAAACATAAAATTAATGGAAATCGATTTGGGGTGTTTTCTTTGACTCCTTTATATATTCAAATCCAATGGGTCTACAAAAATTTTTTGAACCCGGAGTTGTATTGATACATGTATCTTCAAATGAATTTCCGATGCTTGACGATGATGGATTAAGGGAATATGAACGAATTCGTAATGGCACTAATGATGACATAAATACACTTTTGTAGTCTGCTAATGTCCGACTTCCACAAGCTTGTTTGTATTCTGGAAGTGCTGATAAACCGTCACATCCCCACTTACACATTAAGACAACAACAGTTATGAATTTTCCTTAGATGGTCTTCTGAAAAGTCTGACACAATTCTTGAAGCTGTTAATGATGCTTATATACCAATTCTTGTCATTTCCGATACAGGTATTCCAAAATAAAAAATTACGAACTGTCTACCTATTAACATTTTGGACTATATTACTATAACCTATAATTCAGTCATTGATATTTCTTATTAGTGAATGAATCGAAATTATCATTACCTGTATATTTTTACCTACATGATCATAAACGAAACAGAACGAAATGATCTGTCGAAAAAATTGAGGAAAAAAATAGTTATAAATTTCTGAAAATTTAAGCATAATAGGACCTTTCAATTATAAGGATAAGCAAACAAATAGAAAATAGGTAAATATAAGATTTAAACATGTTCTGTCATATTTAATTCTAACATATGCAAAATATGAAATTAAAGGATACAGGTTTAAATGAACATATTTTTGAATGTAATTGAGATATTGGCTTGAATTTTTTTGTAAAGGGCCGAGAATTTCCATATCTAACTAAAAAAAGATATTAAGGGATAAATATGGACTAAATTGTTGTAGCTATCTGCGACCCTATTAAAATTTTGATATAAAGCATAGTTTTCGAAATTTAACAAATATGTAATATATGACAAAATCTTTATTTATGAACAAAACTCAATGAAATCTTCAACGCTTGTTAAATTAGTCATTTCAAATAAGAAAATGCAAAAAAAAATTAAAAAGGTCAAAGGGCATCCCGCAATTCCCAAAAATAGGAATGAAAATCCCAAAAATGGGATTTTTTACATTTTTGCCCATAGGGTCCAAATTTCTTTCAGGGCTGGGAAAATACTTTTGGAGTAAATAGAAAACATATTGAGGTTTCCAAAACTGCTTTCAGTTTTCTGATCCCAGCTTTGGGATTTTAGAACATGTCGCCCAAAGTTGAAGTTTTGATAAAAAATAGGTCATATTCGGAAGGACGCAGTGGCAACATTTTCAAAAAATAGGACAAGTTTTTTACGCCAAAGCGTTCTGCGTAAAGATACCTTTTAGAAAACTATAAAATTGTTATATGTTCTTAAAGAAAATTTTATTTTATTAATAAAAGAGTTAAGACACATTTTGGGCAAAAAAAGGCAAAAATCTAAAAATTTTTTAATTTTTAAATTAAAAAACGTATGTTTTTGGATATGTAAATGATATTGATCTGAAATTTTTTGTATATTATTGGAAATTTTGTTGTGTAACTAACAAGAAAAAAGTCCATTTGGTCCAAAATTACGCACGGTATTCAAAAAAAGGCGGACCAAGGTATGGTAAATTTTGTATAACTAAATTTTTTAATGCCTATAACTCGGATATTATAAGAGATAAGTAGTATGTTCAAGCATGTTTTTTCAAGATCTCGTCGCTTTCAGAAAATATAAAAATTATTGTATTTGGGTGAAAAACAAAAAAATGGCACGAGTTTAAAAATTTTACATGTCGTAGGTACCCTACATTGAGCCGCCACAGCTCCGTCCCTGGGGCATCTGCGGAGTTCATCTTCAAAACTTAAACTCGAATAGAAATGCCAAATTTATTTCCAAAAAATTTCCATTCTGCCCCACTGTGCATACCTATATGTGACGGCGAAAACACGAAACAAAACGATGGTCGCGACTGTGAGGTTACAATATTATTACTATCAAACTTAAATATTATTTACTATAGGAAATGACTTATGGTCTAAAATTTATCATTTCATAACCAAATTTTATTTAAAAAATAATTGAAAACGTATGTTTCTATAAATGTTTATTGTATATTATGGTAAAAATGTATGCATGAAATAAGCAAATTTTAATTAGAAAATTTTTAAATTGAATTATTGAATGTAAATTAATGTTTAATTTGTATGTGGAGTATTAAAATGTATGTATTTGTATTGATTGTACAGGGTAATATAATTAGAAAAAAAGTATGTACATACTTAGAGGATGAGGATGACAAAACAACAAACAAGTTTTTACATGTACTAACAATTTCATTGAGATATTAAACTAAGTTTGTAAAATCGTGTTGATCGTATCAGGAGAACAAAAAAAGTGTAAATAAGTTACATTAAAAAGTGTACGCTTATGTATGTACATACATATATATAAATATGTACATACAGTGAATCAATTAAGTAATTTGCCTATGTAAAATTTTATAAATTTTAAGAAAAAAACTTTATCTGAACAATTATTTTTAGCAAAATAAAGCAATTTGTTTGCTGTATTTTTTAAAGAATATCTTATATTTTAATTTTCTAACATAAAAGGTAAAATCGTGATATTAATTAACGAGATTATTGATAAAATGTGAACGTATAATTAATTCTTAAGCTCAATAAAGTATTTTGTTTTTTAGGTTTTTTGTTAATTTTTTTAATATTGCTGCATTATTAATAAAATTTAATATTTTTATTACTCCTATATATCAGAATAATATTTTTTAGATATTTTAGTAGTGGAACGACTAAATTTGGACATTTCTTACCCGATTTATTATCATACATATTTATAAGAATTTATAAATATTTGACTTAACATGAAATCTATCGTTTCTTTGATTTAATTTCGAAAATAATAAGAAATTTTGAATTTGATACATGATATATTATATAATCTATGGAATTGGACCTAGATAAGATGTTTAGTTGTGAATAAATCTATATACTACAACAAAAATAATCTGCGTTTTTGGTAATTTTGTATTGATAAACAAAAACTACATTACGGAAACCCCATATATTTGGGGAGTACTGTGATTTTTATTAAGAATTGTATAATATTGATTCTAATTCAATAAATCTAACACTAAGTACCATCCTAGCCTCTCTAAGAATGCGGATATCACCGAATACTTTATTTTATGAATAAAATACAGTAGGCGTAGTTGGATCTGAATATTTGTTCTTGATTTGGGTTCTAACTATATATAAGTGTATGTATTAGCTAAGAGATATTGCTTTTGTGGACCTTAGGTAATGAGAACCGCCTCTGTTTGTAAATATCTAAATTATTTTTCCTGTACCACACGATAGTTCACTTTATATTGTTTCCAAACAACCTAAGGCCTGTTTAGAGGTCTAAATTTAAACATAGTGTTCTTTTAAACTCGTATGTGGACTTTGGAGAATATAAATAAGGACTTCAATGGTTTTTGCTTAGAAACAAGTCGCACTTTTTTGACAGTTAAAGATTATGAAAGACAACTCAGTGCGTTTTTGTACATCCATTTCTTTATTTTTTAATGATTGATTTAACATCTCATAGTTGAATTTCATTGATTTATACTTGTTCTAAAAATCTAAAATAATTTTTTATATTGGAATTGTCTCATTATTTGCTTTTAAACATTTTTAACGCAAATAACTACACAGTTTCACACAATAAGTATATGATTTTCAATAAATTCCAAAAAGCAATTAAAAAATAATTTGAAAACCTCAACGAAATTAACTGGAAATTTCCATATGTAAAATATTTTATTAACGTGCAAATCTGATGGAAAATAATAAAATGCAACAAAAAATGCAACAAAATTTTTATTTTAATATTTTTTCTTGGTTTTCCCATTCTACACAATCTTTATTTGTAATTGGAAAACATAAATTTACTTTTGAAATTACTTCAGTTATTTTTGAAGTAATTTCAAAATCACGAAAAATCCTTCTCGCCGTATTACCGTCATTTGTACTACCGCAACTTGGAAGTGGTTTGTCGATGTTTAATCCCATCTGAACTTTAAATTCTTCTTGGATTCTGCTTTTTTCCGCAGCTCTCAGTTCTTTCAATTCTTCATTATTTTTTGTTGATTTAGTAAGATTCTCTGGCACACTTCTATATTTGAGGTCGTATGCTATGTGTGAAAAGTAATCCAAAAATCGTATTCTGGCATGAACTGGTGAAATTCCGAAAGACAGGACATCTTCATTAATACTACTGCTTTTGTTTATATTTGAGAATTGTGACTTTTTCTCATTTCATATTGAGCATCTCCAGAAGGTAGAAGTTTCTGTTATGGCATTGCTGACCTTTCCATCAATCATTTTTAAGCTTAGCTGATATGATACGTTAATAGAGAATTTCTTTATTTTTATGCAAATGGGCTCCAGTGCATTTTTTTCATCTTTTAAATATTCCACTAAATCTTTTGTTGTTTTCTTTGACTCCTTTATATATTCAAATCCAATAGGTCTACAAAAATTTTTTGAACCCGGAGTTGTATTGATCCATATATCTTCAAATGAATTTCCGATGCTTGACGATGATGGATTAAGGGAATATGAACGAATTCGTAATGGCACTAATGATGACATAAATACACTTTTGTAGTCTGCTAATGTCCGACTTGTTTGTATTCTGGGTGTACTGATAAACCGTCACATCCCCACTTACACATTAAGACAACATCACAGTTATGAATTTTCCTTAGTTGCTCTGAAAAGTCTGACACAATTATTGATGCTGTATTTTCGAGCAAAGATCATATATCAATACAAGCTTCCACATCATTAACAGCAATAGGTGATGGTAGGATAGTTTGTTTTTTTCCTGGATCGCCTTGTATAATGGTAATATATTGTGTCATTTTTCATGCAGAGCTTTCCTTAATATTTGGTACTTATTTCGACTAAGACCCAGTTCCAACATAAGCGCTATTGCTTTCTCTTCAGTAAAATTTGATTGTGATGTTGGAGTTGGTATACTTTCCACAATTCGCTTAAGTCGTTTTGGTGATGAATTAGGAAGAATAGTTGCAATATGTATGGCATCCATAGGTTGGTTTTCCTTTTTCTTCATTTTGTTAAATGTATCAGCAATTTCCTCATTTGAGATTAAAGAAAGTTTTTGTGTGACCCTCTTTTTTTTGACCTTGAACATAAGTCTTCGTATGACTTGCAGGGCGCTCCTGTTGATGTGTTGTAAGTTGAGATTTCCGTAGTAGTTTCCATCCAACTACAAAATTTTAATCGAAATTTCTTTTGATTTCCATCCACAGACTTACTTTTTACATTTACAAAAAGTTTTCAATTTTTGATATGCCTGTTTTGTCTACTTTTCTACTATATGTAGTTTTTATATAATTTGAAATGTCTTCAATTCTTTTTGGCCCTTTTGAAGATGCACTCCATAAAAAGGAACATAACTATTCGTACTTTAATGTAATCTTCATTGTAGATTTATTAAATATGGTACTTAAAATCTGAGACGTTTACTTATATATCAATTCTTGTCATTTCCGATACAAGTATTCCAAAGTAAAACATTACGAATTGTCTACCTATTAACGTTGTCCCATTTTTTGAAAATGTTGCCACTGCGTCCTTCCGAATATGACCTATTTTTTTATCAAAACTTCAACTTTAAGCGACATGTTCTAAAATCCCAAAGCTGGGATCAGAAAACTGAAAGCAGTTTTGGAAACCTCAATATGTTTTCCATTTAATCCAAAAGTATTTTCCCAGCCCTGAAAGATATGTGGACTATATTACTATAACCTGTAATTCAGTCATTGATATTTCTTATTAGTGAATGAATCGAAATTATCATTACCTGTATATTTTTACCTAGATGATCATAAACGAAACAGAACGAAATGATCTGTCGAAAAATTTAGGTAAAAAATAGTTATTAATTTCTGAAAATTTAAGCATAATAGGACCTTTCAATTATAAGGATAAGCAAACAAATAGAAAATAGGTAAATATAAGATTTAAATATGTTCTGTCATATTTAATACTAAAATATGAAATTAAAGGATACAGGTTTAAACGAACATATTTTTGAATGTAATTGAGATATTGGCTTGAAAATTTTTGTAAAGAATCGAGAATTTCCATTTCTAACTAAAAAATGATATTAAGGGATAAATATGGACTAAATTGCTGTAGCTATCTGCGACCCTATTAAAATTTTGATATAAATCATAGTTTTAGAAATGAAACAAATATGTAATATATGACAAAATCTTTATTTATGAACAAAACTTAATGAAATTTTCAACGCTTGTTAAATTTGTCATTTCAAATAAGAAAATGCAAAAAAAAAAAATAAAAAGGTCAAAGGGCATCCCGCAATTCCCAAAAATAGGAATGAAATTTCCTAAAATGGGATTTTTACTTTTTTGCCCATAGGGTCCACATTTCTTTCAGGGCTGGGAAAATACTTTTGGAGTAAATAGAAAACATATTGAGGGTTCCAAAACTGCTTTCAGTTTTCTGATCCCAGCTTTGGGATTTTAGAACATGTCGCCCAAAGTTTAAGTTTTGATAAAAAATAACGGCAAAAATCTAAAATTTTTTGAATTTTTAAATTGAAAAACGTATAATTTTGGATCTGTAAATGATATTGATCTGAAATTCAGTCCATTTGGTCCAAAATTACGCCCGGTATGGTAAATTTTGTATCACTAAATTTTTAAATGCCTATAACTCGGATATTATAAGAGATAAGTAGTATGTCCAAGCATGTTTTTTTAAGACCTCGTCGAGCGCTTTCACAAAAAATGGCACCAGTTTAAAAATTTTACATGTCGTAGGTACCCTATTTTGAGCCGACACAGCGCCGTCCCTGGGGCATCTGCAGGGTTCATCTTCAAAACTTAAACGCGAATACTCCTTGGCTACGCTCACGCCAAATTTTGTCCAGAGCATACCTATATGTGACGGCGAAAACACGAAACAAAACGATGGTCGCGACTGCGAGGTTACAATATTATTACTATCAAACTTAAATATTATTTACTATAGGAATTGATTTATGGTCTAAAATTTATCATTTCATGTTGGACTTGAAAATTTATAAAATGTGAAAAATGTATAGAAGATATAACCAAATTTTATTTAAAAAATAATTGAAAACGTATGTTTCTATAAATGTTTATTGTATATTATGGTAAAAATGTATGAATGAAATAAGCAAATAAGTAAATTAATATATAATTTTTATGTGGAGTATTAAAATGTATGTATTTGTATTGATTGTACAAGGTAATATAATTAGAAAAAAGTATGTACATACTTAGAGGATAAGGATGCCAAAACTACAAATAAGTTTTTACATGTACTAACAATTTCATTGAGATATTAAAGTTAGTTTGTAAAATCGTGTTGATCGTATCAGGAGAACAAAAAAAGTGTAAATAAGTTACATTAAAAAGTGTATGCTTATGTATGTACATACATATATATAAATATGTACATACAGTGAATCAATTAAGTAATTTGCCTATGTAAAATTTTATAAATTTTAAGAAAAAAACTTTATCTGAACAATTATTTTTAGCAAAATAAAGCAATTTGTTTGCTGTATTTTTTAAAGAATATCTTATATTTTAATTTTCTACCATAAAAGGTAAAATCGTGATATTAATTAACGAGATTATTGATAAAATGTGAACGTATAATTAATTCTTAAGCTCAATAAAGTATTTTGTTTTTTTAGGTTTTTTGTTAATTTTTTTAATATTGCTGCATTATTAATAAAAATTTAATATTTTTATTACTCCTATATATCAGAATAATATTTTTTAGATATTTTAGTAGTGGAACGACTAAATTTGGACATTTCTTACCCGATTTATTATCATACATATCTATAAGAATTTATAAATATTTGACTTAACATGAAATCTATCGTTTCTTTGATTTAATTTCGAAAATAATAAGAAATTTTGAATTTGATACATGATATATTATATAATCTATGGAATTGGACCTAGATAAGATGTTTAGTTGTGTATAAATCTATATACTACAACAAAAATAATCTGCGTTTTTGGTAATTTTGTATTGATAAATAAAAACTACATTACGGAAACCCCATATAATTGGGGAGTACTGTGATTTTTATTAAGAATTGTATAATATTGATTCTAATTCAATAAATCTAACACTAAGTACCATCCTAGCCACTCTAAGAATGCGGATATCACCGAATACTTTATTTTATGAATAAAATACAGTAGGCGTAGTTGGATCTGAATATTTGTTCTTGATTTGGGTTCTAACTATATATAAGTGTATGTATTAGCTAAGAGATATTGCTTTTGTGGACCTTAGGTAATGAGAACCGCCTCTGTTTGTAAATATCTAAATTAAGTATTTTTCCTGTACCACACGATAGTTCATGTTATATTGTTTCCAAACAACCTAAGGCCTGTTTAGAGGTCTAAATTTAAACATAGTGTTCTTTTAAACTCGTATATGGACTTTGGAGAATATAAATAAGGACTTCAATGGTTTTTGCTTGGATACAAGTCGCTCTTTTTTGACAGTTAAAGATTATGAAAGACAACTCAGTGCGTTTTTGTACATCCATTTCTTTATTTTTTAATGATTGATTTAACATCTCATAGTTGAATTTCATTGATTTATACTTGTTCTAAAAATCTAAAATAATTTTTTTATATTGGAATTGTCTCATTATTTGCCTTTAAACATTTTTAACGCAAATAACTACACAGTTTCACACAATAAGTGAAAATTAAAAATATGATTTTCAATAAATTCCAAAAAGCAATTAAAAAATAATTTGAAAACCTCAACGAAATTAACTGGAAATTTCCATATGCAAAATATTTTATTAACGTGCAAATCTGATGGAAAATAATAAAATGCAACAACAAATGCAACAAAATTTTTATTTTAATATTTTTTCTTGGTTTTCCCATTCTACACAATCTCTATTTGTAATTGGAAAACATAAATTTACTTTTGAAATTACTTCAGTTATTTTTGAAGTAATTTCAAAATCACGAAAAATCCTTCTCGCCGTATTACCGTCATTTGTACTACCGCAACTTGGAAGTGGTTTGTCGATGTTTAATCCCATCTGAACTTTAAATTCTTCTTGGATTCTGCTTTTTTCCGCAGCTCTTAGTTCTTTCAATATTTCATTATTTTTTGTTGATTTAGTAAGATTCTCTGGCACACTTCTATATTTGAGGTCGTATGCTATGTGTGATAAGTAATCCAAAAATCGTATTCTGGCATGAACTGGTGAAATTCCGAAAGACAATACATCTTCATTAATACTACTGCTTTTGTTTATATTTGAGAATTGCGACTTTTTCTCATTTCATATTGAGCATCTCCAGAAGGAAGAAGTTTCTGTTATGGCATTGCTGACCTTTCCATCAATCATTTTTAAGCTTAGCTGATATGATACGTTAATAGAGAATTTCTTTATTTTTATGCAAATGGGCTCCAGTGCATTTTTTTCATCTTTTAAATATTCCACTAAATCTTTTGTTGTTTTCTTTGACTCCTTTATATATTCAAATCCAATAGGTCTACAAAAATTGTTTGAACCCGGAGTTGTATTGATCCATATATCTTCAAATGAATTTCCGATGCTTGACGATGATGGATTAAGGGAATATGAACGAATTCGTAATGGCACTAATGATGACATAAATACACTTTTGTAGTCTGCTAATGTCCGACTTGTTTGTATTCTGGATGTACTGATAAACCGTCACATCCCCACTTACACATTAAGACAACATCACAGTTATGAATTTTCCTTAGTTGCTCTTCTGAAAAGTCTGACACAATTTCGAGCAAAGATCATATATCAATACAAGCTTCCACATCATTAACAGCAATAGGTGATGGTAGGATAGTTTGTTTTTTTTTCCTGGATCGCCTTGTATGATGGTAATATATTGTGTCCTTTTTCATGCAGAGCTTTCCTTAATATTTGGTACTTATTTCGACTAAGACCCAGTTCCAACATAAGCGCTATTGCTTCCTCTTCAGTAAAATTTGATTGTGATGTTGGAGTTGGTATACTTTCCACAATTCGATTAGTCTTTTTGGTGATGAATTAGGAAGAATAGTTGCAATATGTATGGCATCCATAGGTTGGTTTTCCTTTTTCAGCATTTTGTTAAATGTATCAGCAATTTCCTCATTTGAGATTGAAAAAAGTTTTTGTGTGACCCTCTTTTTTTGACCTTAAACATAAGTCTTCGTATGACTTGCAAGGCGCTCCTGTTGATGTGTTGTAAGTTGAGATTTCCGTAGTAGTTTCCATCCAACTACAAAATTTTAATCGAAATTTCTTTTGATTTCCATCCACAGACTTACTTTTTACATCAAAAAATTTTAAAAAGTTTTCAATTTTTGATATGCCTGTTTTGCCTACTTTTCTACAATATGTAGTTTTTATATAATTTGAAATGTCTTCAATTCTTTTTGGACCTTTTGAAGATGCACTCTATAAAACGGAACACAACTATTCGTACTTTAATGTAATCTTCATTGTAGATTTATTAAATATGGTACTTAAAATCTGAGACGTTTACTTATATATCAATCATTCTTGTCATTTCCGATACAGGTATTCCAAAGTAAAACATTACGAATTGTCTACCTATTAACATTTAGGACTATATTACTATAACCTGTAATTCAGTCATTGATATTTCTTATTAGTGAATGAATCGAAATTATCATTACCTGTATATTTTTACCTATATGATCATAAACGAAACAGAACGAAATGATCTGTCGAAAAATTTAGGTAAAAAATAGTTATTAATTTCTGAAAATTTAAGCATAAAAGGACCTTTGCATTGTCTACT
Source organism: Lucilia cuprina (assembly GCF_022045245.1). NCBI lineage: Eukaryota > Metazoa > Arthropoda > Insecta > Diptera > Calliphoridae > Lucilia > Lucilia cuprina. Next base: position 61,181,229 of record NC_060952.1, on the reverse strand, counting down.
CTATAGTACGAATAAAATCACAATTTTTCTGCTTGATAGTACGAATAACATCACGTATGAATGAAGTTTTTATTGTGTTTTTTATGATTTCAGTATCATTCACCTTTAGCTCAGCAATTTTGAAGTTTTTTGTATTTATTGCAAATGTTTTGTGTTTTTAAAAGTCCTATACACACAATTTACTGCATGTAAATCAACAATGAGTTGCTTCGAAGAGTTAACACTATTTTAATGGCACTGAATAGTAAACATAAAATTAATGGAAATCGATTTGGGGAATATACATCTGAAATTTCTAAATTACTTGTATCTCTTTATCCATGGAAGGAACTAACACCAACAGTACACAAAGTATTGTGTCATGGTCAAATAATAATTGAATCGAATATTCTTCCACTTGGAGAGTTAACAGAAGAAGCCCTGGAAGCGAAGAATCGAGATTTTAAGCATGTTCAAATATTCAGCTCAAGAAAATGCTCCAGGCAATCACAGAATGAAGATATTTTTAATAGTTTACTTCTATCTTCTGATCATGTTTTTTCAACTATGCGAAAAAGATGGATTTGTTATGAAACTCTATCATCTCAAAACAAGGAAGATTTAAAGGACTTATATTACCTTTTGGATATGTATACCGATATGACATATTATTTTATAGAAAATAAGTAGTGTTAGGAATTAACTATATAAGTAGGTTGTAAGAATTAAGTGTATTATGTTTAAGATAAACAGTTCAACTAAAAAAAGCTATTATACTAACTGAAAATTATACTAACAAAAAATTAAAATTTTATTACAAATTATTGCTCGAATCAATTTATTAATTTTCGATTTATTCCCCCTAGGGCACCACATTTTGGCGGATTGTGGAGGCGGCCGTCAAATCGGCCAAAGGTCACTTAACCAGAACCCTGGATTGAGATAGAGGCAGTTTTGAACTCGAGGCCCATTTCGCCTCTATCCTCAGATCCCAGTGACTTTGAAGCTCTTACACCAGGCCACTTCTTGATAGGCGCTCCCCTCCGTAGTTTGCCAGAACGTGATGTCCCTACAAATGAGATTAACAAACTTGAATAATGGGTCCGAATAAGCGCCATCAAGCAACAATTCTGGAAAAAGTGGTCCCATGATTATATAAATGAGCTCCAGACTCGCAACAAATGGACTAGCTCTAACTCTAATATGGCTAACGGTTCCCTAGTAATCATCAAAGAATATAATTTGCCCCCGCAGCGTTGGCTCATGGGTAAAATCATCAACATTGTTCGTGGAAGAGATGATCATGTTCGAGTTGTCGACATCAAAACAACAAAAGGGGTTATACGTCGCCCTTTCCACAGACTGGCTCTTCTATCTTCTTGAAAGTGTTCTTTCAATAGGGCCGGAATGTAAGGTCACCCTATAATAATTACTAACATTATTATTTTGTTTTGTTTAAATTTTCCATTTTTTATTGTATTTAAATTTATTCATATTTTTGGCTCACTGTTGCCAATGTCATTTGTCATTATTTTTTACTCATACTAACCACTGTACTTATTTTTGGTAATGACCCGTTAGTTTTTTATTGTTTGTTTCTCACACAAATTCTTATTACAAGCGTATTGTTGTTGCTCTTAAAATGCAATTTATTTATTTGTAGACTTATTGCATGTATTTTGTTTTTTCATATTTTGAATATAAGTAAACACGTTGAGTTGGTACATTGGAAGTGAGAAACAAATAATAGTACAACAACAACAGTGTAGCCCTTATTTACAGGATTAATTGTTAGGCTTAAGAAAATTATTTTTAAATAAAGAAATCATTGTCATAGTTGAATTCAATCAAACATCATCGCTCTTTTTACTTGTCTCGGTACCACGGTCGTTTTTTTTTCTTAGGAATTAATCGCTGCCCATCGAACATTTCAGCAACCTATAGACAAAAATTCAAAGTAAACCGAATTGCTCTATATCGTTGCCGGTGAAGAAAAAGCTCTTCATCGTACAGATATGATTTTTGCAAATCGCAATTGAAAAATACTAACACTTTTCCTTTTAACAATAAAACAATAAATTCCAAAAAATAATTAAAAACTAATTTGAAAAAAATTAACCGGAATTCTCAATATGCAAAATACTTTATTGACATGCAAATTCTGATGAAAAATAATAAAATACAACAACAAATGCCACAAAATTTATATTTTAATATTTTTTCTAGGTTTTCCCATTTTACACAATCTCTATTTGTAATTGGAAAACATAAATTTACTTTTTACCTGTTAACTATCACAATTTATGTCCCCTCTTAATTATGTCATTACGACCTGTTTACAAAGTTATTGTTTCTTGCTTTATAAGTCAATATATTTGGAATTATTTCACATCATCCTGTTACAAACAATATGTTTAAATATATCCTGTAAAAATAATTTTCTACATACATACAGTGAATCAACGAAGTTTTTTGCCTACCTTTTTTTAAAGAGCAGAGAGGTAGAAAGTAAATTTTTGTTGAAAATAGAGATTGTGTAGAATGGGAAAATCAAGAAAAAATATTAAAATAAAAATTTTGTTGCATTTGTTGTTGCAATTTATTATTTTCCATCAGATTTGCACGTTAATAAAATATTTTGCATATGGAAATTTCCAGTTAATTTCGTTGAGGTTTTCAAATTATTTTTTAATTGCTTTTTGGAATTTATTGAAAATCATATTTTTAATTTTCACTTATTGTGTGAAACTGTGTAGTTATTTGCGTTAAAAATGTTTAAAGGCAAATAATGAGAGAATTCCAATATAAAAAAATTATTTTAGATTTTTAGAACAAGTATAAATCAATGAAATTCAACTATGAGATGTTAAATCAATCATTAAAAAATAAAGAAATGGATGTACAAAAACTCACTGAGTTTTCTTTCATAATCTTTAACTGCCAAAAAAGAGCGACTTGTATCCAAGCAAAAACCATTGAAGTCCTTACTTATCTTCTCCAAAGTACATATACGAGTTTAAAAGAACACTATGTTTAAATTTAGACCTCTAAACAGGCCTTAGGTTGTTTGGAAACAATATAAAGTGAACTATCGTGTGGTACAGGAAAAATACTTAATTTAGATATTTACAAACAGAGGCGGTTCTCATAACCTAAGGTCCACAAAAGCAATATCTTTTAGCTAATACATACACTTATATATAGTTAGAACCCAAATCAAGAACAAATATTCAGATCCAACTACGCCTACTGTATTTTATTCATAAAATAAAGTATTCGGTGATATCCGCATTCTTAGAGTGGCTAGGATGGTACTTCGTGTTAGATTTATTGAATTAGAATCAATAGTATACAATTATTAATAAAAATCACAGTACTCCCCAAATATATGGGGTTTCCGTAATGTAGTTTTTGTTTATCAATACAAAATTACCAAAAACGCAGATTATTTTTGTTGTAGTATATAGATTTATACACAACTAAACATCTTATCTAGGTCCAATTCCATAGATTTTATAATATATCATGTATCAAATTCAAAATTTCTTATTATTTTTGAAATTAAATCAATGAAACGATAGATTCCATGTTAAGTCAAATATTTATAAATTCTTATAGATATGTATGATAATATATCGGGTAAGAAATGTCCAAATTTAGTCGTTCCACTACTAAAATATCTAAAAATTATTATTCTGATATATAGGAGTAATAAAAATATTAAATTTTATAAATAATGCAGCAATATTAAAAAAATGAACAAAAAACCTAAAAAGCAAAATACTTTATTGAGCTTAAGAAGTAATTATACGTTCACATTTTATCAATAATCTCGTTAATTAATATCACGATTTTACTTTTTATGGTAGAAAATTAAAATATAAGATATTCTTTAAAAAATACAGCAAACAAATTGCTTTATTTTGCTAAAAATAATTGTTCAGATAAAGTTTTTTCTTAAAATTTATAAAATTTTACATAAGCAAATTACTTAATTGATTCACTGTATGTACATATTTATATATATGTATGTACATACATAAGCATACACTTTTTAATGTAACTTATTTACACTTTTTTTGTTCTCCTGAGACGATCAACACGATTTTACAAACTTACTTTAATATCTCAATGAAATTGTTAGTACATGTAAAAACTTGTTTGTAGTTTTAGCATCCTCATCCTCTAAGTATGTACATACTTTTTTCTAATTATATTACCTTGTACAATCAATACAAATACATACATTTTAATACTCCACATAAAAATTAAACATTAATTTACATTCAATAATTCAATTTAAAAATTTTCTAATTAAAATTTGCTTATTTCATGCATACATTTTTACCATAATATACAATAAACATTTATAGAAACATACGTTTTCAATTATTTTTTAAATAAAATTTGGTTATAACTTCTATACATTTTTCATCTTCATTTTATAAATTTTCAAGTCCAACATGAAATGATAAATTTTAGACCATAAGTCATTTCCTATAGTAAATAATATTTAAGTTTGATAGTAATAATATTGTAACCTCACAGTCGCGACCATCGTTTTGTTTCGTGTTTTCGCCGTCACATATAGGTATGCTCTGGATAAAATTTGGCGTGAGCGTAGCCAAGGAGTATTCGAGTTTAAGTTTTGAAGATGAACCCTGCAGATGCCCCAGGGACAGCGCTGTGGCGGCTCAAAATAGGGTACCTACGACATGTAAAATTTTTAAACTCGTGCCATTTTTTGTCAGATCAATATCATTTACAGATCCAAAATTATACGTTTTTTAATTTAAAAATTCAAAAAATTTTAGATTTTTGCCGTTTTTTTTTTGCCAAAAATGTGTCTTAACTCTTTTATTAATAAAATAAAATTTTCTTTAAGAACATATAACAATTTTATAGTTTTCTAATAGGTATCTTTACGCAGAACGCTTTGGCGTAAAAAACTTGTCCTATTTTTTGAAAATGTTTCCACTGCGTCCTTCCGAATATGACCTATTTTTTATCAAAACTTAAACTTTGGGCGACATGTTCTAAAATCCCAAAGCTAAGATCAGAAAACTGAAAGCAGTTTTGGAAACCTCAATATGTTTTCTATTTACTCCAAAAGTATTTTCCCAGCCCTGAAAGAAATGTGGATCCTATGGGCAAAAAAGTAAAAATCCCATTTTTGAAATTTTCATTCCTATTTTTGGGAATTACGGGATGCCCTTTGACCTTTTCAATTTTTTTTGAATTTTCTTATTTGAAATGACAAATTTAACAAGCGTTGAAAATTCCATTAAGTTTTGTTCATAAATAAAGATTTTGTCATATATTACATATTTGTTTCATTTCTAAAACTATGATTTATATCAAAATTTTAATAGGGTCGTAGATAGCTACAGCAATTTAGTCCAAATTTATCGCTTAGTTAGATATGGAAATTCTCGATTCTTTACAAAAATTTTCAAACCAATATCTCAATTACATTCAAAAATATGTTCATTTAAACCTGTATCCTTTAATTTCATATTTTAGTATTAAATATGACAGAACATATTTAAATCTTATATTTACCTATTTTCTATTTGTTTGCTTATCCTTATAATTGAAAGGTAATATTATGCTTATAATGTAGAATAATGTAAAAATCTTGACTGAGTCCAAAGTTATAGGCATTTTAATTTAAAAAATCAAAAAAGGCGTTTTTTTGCAATTTTTTGGGAAAAAAGTATCTTTTTCTTTTTAAGTTATCTAAAAAGTTTCTAAGAAGATGTATTTAGAATTTATACTTTTTGGAAAGCTGACTTTACATAAAATACGATAAACGAAACAAAACCTAAAAATTTTTGATACCGAGGGGACCAGGTCCATCCAAAAAACCATACGACCTCAAATATAGAAGTGTGCCAGAGAATCTTACTAAATCAACAGAAAATAATGAAGAATTGAAAGAACTGAGAGCTGCGGAAAAAAGCAGAATCCAAGAAGAATTTAAAGTTCAGATGGTATTAAACATCGACTAACCACTTCCAAGTTGCGGTAGTACAAATGACGGTAATACGGCGAGAAGGTTTTTTCGTGATTTTGGAATTGCTTCAAAAATAACTGGAATCGACCAGGAGTTACTTCGAAGAGTTAACACTATTTTAATGGCACTGAATAGTAAACATAAAATTAATGGAAATCGATTTGGAGAATATACATCTGAAATTACTTGTATCTCTGTATCCATGGAGGGAACTAACACCAACGGTACACAAAATATTGTGTCATGGTCAAATAATAATTGAATCGAATATTCTTCCACTTAAAGAGTTAACAGGAGAAGCCCAGGAAGCGAGCATGTTCAACTATTCAGCTCAAGAAAATGCTCCAGGCAATCACAGAATGAAGATATTTTTAATAGTTTACTTCTATCCTCTGATCCTGTTCTTTCAACTATGCGAAAAAGATGGATTTGTTATGAAACTCTATAATCTCAAAACAAGGAAGATTTAAAGGACTTATATTACCTTCTGGATATGTATACCGATATGACAGATTATTTTATAGAAAATAAGTAGTGTTAGGAATTAACTATATAAGTAGGTTGTAAGAATTAATTGTATTATGTTTAAGATAAACAGTTCAAATTAAAAGCTATTACATTTCGGTGGGCGGGAAAGGTGGTTTGTGTGGGGTGATTTAGGTGTTGTTGTGCGTGACTCATAATAAAATTATGATTTTTTATTGTATATACAATGTTATAGTCTTTAATAAAATAATTAACTAAATAATTTTTAAAAATTGTCGAAATATTTTATTCAACACCAAATGTATGTTCTGTCATATTTAATACTAAAATTAAAGGACACAGGTTTAAATGAACATATTTTTGAATGTAATTGAGATATTGGCTTGAAATTTGTAAAGGGTCGAGAATTTCCATATCTAACTAAAAAATGATATTAAGGGATAAATATGGACTAAATTGTTGTAGCTATCTGCGACCCTATTAAAATTTTGATATAGAAATTTTAGAAATTTAACAAATATGTAATATAAGACAAAATCTTTATTTATGAACGCTTGTTAAATTTCAAATAAGAAAATGCAAAAAAAGGTCAGAGGGCATCCCGCAATTCCCTAAAATAGGAATGAAAATCCCAAAAATGGGACTTTTTACATTTTTGCCCTAGGGTCCACATTTTTTTCAGGGCTGGGAAAATACTTTTGGAGTGAATATTAGGACATTCAATTATTCGGTTTATTTGACAAATAATTATTTGAGGTTTTGCGTTAGCCGGTTAATAATCGGATAATTAAAAATTATTCGGTTATTCGAATAAAAGGAAACTAGATGTTGTTATTGCTTTAAACAATAATTTTCTGCATATACACCCTGAAAAAAGCATTCACACATGGAAAAGTTGATAAACATGTGAAAACAAATTCCATTTATAGAATTGCGTACTTCGATTTTTATGTCCTTATAAAAGGATTTCAAAGTTTAGAGGACTACAAACGAATATTTTAAATATTTATATGCATTTTATAATCTATATTATTTACCTGTCTCACTTAGAGAAAAAACGAAAAAAAAAAAATAAATTTAAATAGTTTTCATTTTCGACTCAAAAACTTTTAACTACTTTTTTGTGACAAATTTTCTTTAAGACTTCCAATTCTTTCTTGATGATCTTGATGATTTGAAATAAATTATATTATTTCGAAGCGGGAACTCAGCTTCATTTGAAATTAATATTAATACCAACTTTTTAATATAAATTTGGATTTCCATCTTTTGAAATTGGATGTCTTTTAAACTTATGAAAAACTGAGTACACGGAGTTAATACTAATAGTCCACAGTTTCCTGTACGCATAGATTTTTACATGTTTGAAAATAACTTTTGCACGGTTTATAAACAAAAATATTATTTTCACTTCTTTCACTTCAATTCTTTGTTAAGTTTTTTATCAAATACTAGAATTTATTCCTGTTTATGTGAAATGCTTTTCTATATAAAGACATTACTGTTTTTAAGATTTTCAACGAGTTCTAAAATTCATACGTTCCATTGAACACTAATTCAACTTCAACTGTTGCTGAAAATTTATTAGAAATACTTAAGAACACAACAATATTTCCAAAAAAAAACTGGTTGTAAAAATAAAAGCGATATAATTATTTCCATGATTTCTTTTCAAAAATCATCAAATACATTTTCTTTATTATAGAAAATTGATTAAGGAATTAAGAAAAGAAGAAAATTTATTATAAAAATATTAAATTTTTAGAAAATACATAGAATTTCACTGCTAAATAGAGAGTTTTTCTTAATCAGTTAATTGATAGAAATTATTCGGATTATTCGTTATTTGAAATTTGACAATTTTCATTTATTCGAACGATTAATCGTCAAAAATTAAGCGATTAACCGAATGACGATTAATCGTTTGAATACTCTAGTAAATATAAAACATATTGAGGTTTCCTTTTCTGATCCCTGCTTTGGGATTTTAGAACATGTCGCCCAAAGTTGAAGTTTTGATAAAAGATAGGTCATATTCGGAAGGACGCAGTGGCAACATTTTCAAAAAATAGGACAAGTTTAGAAAACTATTGTTCAATTCACAATCGATGTTGTAGCGTTGTATGCGTAGTATGTCAGCAGCTGCTACAACAGTCATAACAATGTTGTTATTTGTTGTTTATTTTTCCTATGTTTTTTAAAAGTTGTAAAGAGTTTTTCAGTTTCAATAGTTCATTTCAGCACATAAACAAAAAAGTAAACAAATTTTAGTTGCAAAAACAAGAGAATGGTAACACTATAAACATGAACATTAAAACAAAAAGAAAATAAATTTGAAGTTTATACATAATTCAAAATTAAAAAATTGAAATTAGCAATTAAATATGGATATTCTGGATAATTTTGAGGTAAGTTTTTTATATTATTAAATTATTTTAATTTTATTTTTGTTTTATAGCCTAAACCAAAACGTGTTCGTTTAAATCCGCCAAGAAAGTGGTCTGTGGCCGAAGAAAAGAGTTTATTGGAATTTCTCGTGGAAAATAGGGACTTTGAGGTAAGTAAAATTGGTTTAAATTTGTATTGCTTAACGCAGAAATGTATCCATTAACATTTTATAGAAACCAACAGCCCAGGTTTATTATAAGCGCTTCGCAGAGCAAAAGAACGTGTGCGTGGAATGGAAACAAGTGAGATCCAAAGTTAGGAATATGCGGGTGTCTTATAATAAAGCAAAAGCATGGGAAGGTTCGACTGGAGCGGGGAGCATGGAAGGTGAAACAGTAAAAGGTAAGTATCAGAATCGATAAAATATATTTTTTATTGATTAGCCATGTCCGTCCATTTGAAAGTGACATTGCAATTCGTTTAAAATTTGTAATTCCGTTTGTAACACATCAAAATATTTGTCTTAGAACAAAATTACATATACTCTGGGTTCTTTTTAAATTCTAATGATGGCGGACATAGCCCATATTTTCTCTTACATGCCTGAATACCTTACTTATTTTAAATTTTATTTTTTAGCAACTTTATTGAAAATGTGCTGTTATTATGATGAGCTGGATGATATATTTGGTTCCAAAATTATTGAAACAGCAGTAATAGAAGAAAGTTTAGATGAAGAATCTGATGGAAGTTTTCTAAATTCCACAGAAATATATGTGGACGACACCACCACTGCATCAGATAGCTCCTTACCAGAGACAAAGCAGTCATGCAGCCGTAAAGGCATTTATTCCCGAACTGCAGTGTCAGATATTATGAAAATGCAGACGGAAATTATGGTTTTAAAAAAAGAAAAAATGGAACACGAAAAAGAAATCAAGGAAAGGGAAATCGCTATCAGAGAAAAAGAGATCAAGATAAAGGGAAGGGAATTGGAATTAAAGATGAAAGAGCTGGAAACTCAAAAGGAATTAAAAATAATGGAACTACAAATGAAAGAAAGATTAGCAACGGAGGAGTTGCGGTTAAAATACGCAAAATAAAATATTTAAAACTTAATGAACTAAAGATCAAACTTTAAAAAATCAAAAACGGTTTAAAACAAAACCTTATAATATCATAATTATAAAATCTATAGCCTAGTCTATAATCTAGTCTATAGTCTAATTTAGATTGTTTAGTCTATAGTCTTGTCTAGTTTATAGTCTAGTTTATAATCTAGTCTATAGACTAGGCTACAGTCTAGAATAAAGACTAGACTATAGACTAGATTATAGACTAGATTATAGACTAGACTATAGATTAGACTATAGAATAGACTAAAGAATAGACTATAGACTAGACTATAGAATAGACTATAGACTAGACTATAGACTAGACTATAGACTAGACTATAGTCTAGACTATAGACTAGACTATAGACTAGACTATAGACTAGACTATAGACTAGACTATAGACTAGACTATAGACTAGACTATAGACTAGTCTATAGACTAGACTATAGACTAGTCTATAGACTAGACTATAGACTAGACTATAGACTAGTCTATAGACTAGACTATAGACTAGTCTATAGACTAGACTATAGACTAGTCTATAGACTAGACTATAGACTAGTCTATAGACTAGACTATAGACTAGTCTATAGACCATACTATAGACTAGATTATAGGCTACATTATTTAAATATTCTATTGAAATTAAAAAACATAGATTTTTATTTTATCTTTAAATTTGTCTTTCTAATTTCAAATAATTTATTTATAGAAAGAAAAAAAATTTAATAAAAAATGATTTTATTTAATTAATGAAGAGGCTTTGTATTTAATAAAAAGGGTAACAATTTAATTTTAAGTGTTTTGTATAAAATTAAACAAATCATTTCTATTGTTAACATTTTGTTGTGGCATAAAATTTGAATGAACATTTTCACTGATGTTTTTATTATTTAATTCTATAACAATGTTATGAAGTATACAGCACACCATTATCCAGTCATTGCACTCTTTCTTATTTTCTTCTCCTAACATTCTAAACTTTAATTCCTTTAAGCTTTCGAACTTTTCTTTGAGTAGCCCAAAACAATTTTCAATCCGAACGCGATATTTTGAAAAATATTTATTAAACTGTTCTCTTTCCTCTAAAGTGTGCTCTGAACTATTCCGTCTAAATGGTGTAATTAAAAAGTTCTTTAAAGGATATGCACTATCTCCGGCCAGCCATTGGGAACTAGAAAAATACCTCTCCGGGTGTTTTGCAAGTGGAGAATGTAAAAAAATTTTAGCGTCATGAACACTTCCGGGATATCCGATTGTAACTTGCCTGATGGACAATTTATAGTCACACACGGCTTGAACTTTAATAGCATATTGCCTTTTTCTTGAAAAGGCAATATGCCGAAATAAAACTCCACAAGAGCTTCGGCAAGTTTTATTTCGGAGCCATCAATGTAGCCAATACATCCAGGCAATTCCTGTTGTGTTTTTAAAATTATTGCCATTCTTTCGGTTTCACTTGGCCAATACAAAAATTTATTTTTAAGCTTCAATATAGCTTTAAAAACACGTTTTGTAATCTTCTGTATTGTGCCGCCATCACCTATTCCAAAAATGGATGCAACTTTGCGAACAGATCCTCCATCACCTAAGCGAAAAAGTACAATTTTCAACTGCAGCTCAATTGGAAATTGCGTTTTGCGCCATTTTGTGTTGAATACATCGTCATCTTTAATTAAGTCCAGGATGTAGAAAAATTCCGAGGGAAGCAATCGAACCATTTGATTAAATCTATTATCGTCAAAATAGTTTAGAACTTTATTGTTCCATGCTGTTGATTTTGGCAATCCTAGGTGGACACTTCGGCGGTTAACGGATAGATAAAGCATATTCATTCTAAAGTTTTCCAGGATTTCACCCTATTCTTCCTCATCACCTGCAAATAACTTTTTCTAGTAAATGATAAAAAAATACTTCTTTTCACTTACTAGAATTCAGTGTCAACATTTCAGCATTATATTTTTCGCACAATGCAACAATTATTTTGTTTTTTTCACTTGAATAGCTCATTTTAATTATTTATTTGTTTTATTTACCTTTTGACTTTTCTGTTTTGTTTTTTCTTATTGAAAAAATAAGTTTACGACTTGGCGCAAAGTACTGTTCACAATCACAGTTGTTACATTTTAGTAGCTAAAACATACAACTTGATTGTGAATTGAACATATAAAATTGTTATATGTTCTTAAAGAAAATTTTATTTTATTAATAAAAGCCAAAAAAAGGCAAAAATCTAAAATTTTTTTAATTTAAAAATTCAAAAAATTTTAGATGTTTGCCTTTTTTGGATCTGTAAATGATATATTTTTTTGATCTGATTTTTTTGTATATTATTGGAAATTTTGTTGTCTAACTAACAAGAAAAATTGAGTTCATTTGGTCCAAAATTACGCCCGGTATTCAAAAAAGGCAGACCAAGGTATGGTAAATTTTGTATCACTAAATTTTTAAATGCCTATAACTCGGATATTATAAGAGATAAGTAGTATCTCCAAGCATGTTTTTTCAAGATCTCGTCTAGCACGATTTTAAAAATTTTAGATGTCGTAGGTACCCTACTTTGAGCCGCCACAGCGCCGTCCCTGGGGCATCTGCAGGGTTCATCTTCAAACTTAAACTCGAATACTCCTTGGCTACGCTCACGCCAAATTATATAGCCGTTTATAAATGCCAGATTCATTTCCAAAAAAATTCGATTCTGCCCCAATGTGCATAGGTACGTATTATATACGAAAATAGAGTTCATTGTATTCATATATAAAAATTAAACCATATAAAATTATGTTATTGTTTGCTAATTTTTGTGTATTAACAAAGTTTAAAGAAATTTAAACAATAATTATCACATATGCTGATGTTGTTTACTTGATTTCCAAAGACCAACTGAGGAAATAAAAATTAAATTCCCTTTTAAAGTACAGTTGACGAATTTCAAAATATAAACAGGTATTTATAAAAAAAAATGTTAAATATCTAAAGGAAATTTATATTATTCGCTTAAATGTCTAATGAAATTACAAAAACAATTCTCTTCAGATTATATGGTGATTTATCGGATATTATTCGTAAGCCATTTTATATTAAACTTCAGAAAATGTGCAGACTATTCTCCTTTATGTCTAAAGAATAATATAGGAATATAAAATAAATTATCCTTCGCCAATGTGCATATAAGTCTACAAATTTTCATTTGACTTTTAAAAAAGTCAAAGGAAAAAACATAAAAAACACCCTGGTTCTCAATGGGTTAATGATATTTGTCATCTAATTCATCAATAGAAAGCTCTGTTAAAGAACTTTCGAATGATACCCATATCGACCCTATCCGTTTATCGAGATATATTCAATTATATATCAGTGTTCGGTTATATCCAATTATATATCAAAATTTAGAGGCACATAACTCCCGAACCTTAATAGAGCGGATAACTTTTTTTCTTTGTTAAGTCACAAGAACAAGTACAAGTTTAAAAATCAGCTGGAACAGAACGCTTGATTTAAGCCTTAATAATATATCAAAAAAAGTATTGTAACTTTTTGTATATTATTTTAATTTTTGTTGAATTTTCATTCTAGAAAACACATATTTACTCTCTACAATTTCGAAAAATTTGAGTTGTTATAACAGCGTTAAATATGCAGCACTAGCACGATTTTTCTTGTATATGACCATAAAATCACTTTGCAAATAAAAATTGCTGTTATTTATAATATATAGGTTAGGTTAGCAGGCTGCAGTTCGCATTAGGGGCACACTTGGGTCCATGTTGTGATCCCTTTGTGGTACCTGAAAAGAGAAAGAAAACGGTCGGCGTATTATTACACTTCGACCCATCTACTCTGGTTTCCTATCCAAACCATTTTGTCGCACGAATAAAGGAGTCTATCCTTCGGATGTCAGCCTCAGATAGATCCGTTAAATCGTGCATGACATTGGCTCCTAGCAGATTCGATCTATGCTCCGCTAGGGCAGGACACTGACAGAGGAAGTGAACAGTACCCTCTTCTTCCTCTTCGTCTTGACAGCTCCTGCAGAAGTCATTACTAGGAAGGTCTAGTCTTCTAGCATAGAGCCCAAAAGGCCATTGGCCAGTCACCACTGCAATCAAGTTTCGAAGATTTGCTCTCGGAAACTGAATTAGGACTCGTGATCTTCGTGGGTCATAAGACGGCCACATGATCCTCGCCAGTCTACAGGTAGCCTCAGTCGACCATCTGTGTTGCGCAAGCTCGTGGAGTTTTTCGCGAATCGAGCGCTTGCAGCTTGAAAGCGGAATGCCAACGAAATTGTCGGTGTACTCTGTCGCTAGTGAGGAACCCACTTTCGCAAGAGAGTCCGCGATGGTATTACCAGGTATCTGTCGATGACCTGGAATCCAATACAGTCCCACTGTGGAATGTTTCGCCATCTCGTTTAGAGATGCCCGGCATTCTAGGACCAAGTGTGATGTTGTATAAACACCACTTATAGCCCTTAGGGCAGCCTGACTGTCGGTATAAATTCGAATATCTTCCTGGTATATTCGATAGAACCTGAGCCAGTTTGCAGCCCGTTTTATGGCTGATAATTCAGCCTGAAGTACGCTACATTGGTCAGGAAGTTTAAAAGAAACTTCCGTTCCAGTATGTGCAATATAGAAGCCACCGCCCACGCCATCTTTCGATTTAGAGCCATCGGTGAAGACCTGATACGAACCGTCACGGAGGATAGATTCCATCTCATTTGGGTCGTGTTGAATCGACACTGAAAAGCTTATATCAAAAGATGGTTTGGGGATGCAATAATCAATGTTTCCTGGCATTGCTCCTAGGAAGTTGATTATGGTAGAGTGGCCTGACTTAGTCATTGCCACCTACCGATTGTACTGAGTCTAATCGCTGAGTTGAGGGCAACCTCCTGAGCCATTAGATCAACAGGTAACCAATTCATCATGACAAAGAGAGCCTTTGATGGAGGAGTGGTACGAAGGGCACCTGTTATCATTAGCGCCGCTGCGCGAAGGATACCTTCAAATCTCTTTCGGTGGACGTCCAATAGTAGGGATTTCCACCAGACGAGTGCTCCATACATCAGTATGGGCTTGACTACCATGTCGAAGAGCCATTTGGTATTCTTGGGATTAATACCCCAGGATTTGCCTATTGCTCTCCTACATGAGTATAGGGCCGCAGCCGCTTTGTCCACTCTGGATTGAGTGTTCAGATGCCATGATAGTTTTGAATCCAGGATGACTCCTAGATATTTTGCACTATCAGATAACTTTAACTCGACCCCATTCAAACGAGGGAGAGTGAAAGTGGGTAACTTGTATTTCCTGGTGAAGAGAACAAGTTCCGTTTTAGCTGGATTTACGCTTAGTCCGCTGTTTGTACTCCAGGTACTAAGTGATCTAAGGGCAGTTTCCATTCTATGTGATACAGTGTCCAGGTATTTTCCAGATACTACGACAGACACGTCGTCCGCATACGCAATGACCTCAAAGCCCTTGGACCTAAGTTCCATGAGAAGGGAATTCAATGCAAGGTTCCATAGTAATGGAGACAGAACTCCACCTTGTGGAGTTCCGCGACTAGCCACTTTCGTGACATTTGCTGCTCCCATTTCCGAGACGATGACCCTTTTAGTCAGTAGTCTCTTTATGAAAGCTTGAATAGGCTGGTTTATTCCCAGGCCATGTAAAGCCGATATTATCGACTCAGGGTGTACATTATTGAAAGCCCCTTCAATATCAAGGAAGGCAACAAGTGTGTACTCCCCGTGCTCTAGAGTCTTTTCTATGTGACCCACTAGCGAGTGTAGCGCAGTCTCAACGGATTTAAATTTCATATAGTCATGTTGGGACGCTGATAAGAGGTCAGGATTGATACTCATTCTCAGATGTATATCAATGATACTTTCCAGTGTTTTGAGAAGAAAGGAGGACAGACTAATTGGTCTGAAGTCCTTTGGCTTCGTGTGAGAGGTCTTTATCCCGAAAGGAGGGTTGGGTTCTGGTCCAGGGTTCTGGTATATACGACCATTTAAGGCAGGCAGTATATAACTGAATTAGCCAAGGCATTAGATGGACAGCATTATGCTGCAAATCCGCAGGTATAATACCATCAGGACCCGGTGATTTAAATGGGTCAAAACTCTTAATTGCACAGTTGATCCTATCTTCATTTATGGATATTTTGGTATCAGCTGGGAGATTTGAGAGCTGCATGTCAATTCTGTTTTCAGGAGATTGACAGCCTGGAAAATGCGTAGCCATTAGAACTTTCAAGGTTTCCTGGCTGCTGGTCGTCCAGTTTCCACATGATTTCTGAATGAAACTCGGGACTGGAGGAGTTGACGATAAGACTTTGCGAAGTCGACTGGTTTTGGAGGAACCTTCCACGCCGCTGCAGAAGGTTCTCCAAGATTTGCGCTTTGCATTTCTTATCAGATTTTTGAATCTATATTTAAATCCAGTTTCCTGTTTTCTTTGCCTCATTAAATAGCCTTCGCGATTCTCTTCGAGATTTCGCAATGTCCGCAGACCACCATGGAGGTCTGCTTCTGCCATTGTAGGTCTTTTGTTCACATGCCAGTGAAGTCGCGTGTTCAAAAACGTGGTTTACCGTTTCCACAGCATTTTCTATGTCCGATAGATTCTCAATGATCGGTATATTCTGGAGCGAACTTGAGATTAAAGCAGATTGCTTTTCCCAGTCTGTTCTTCTCCTGTTTCTAAAGGGTCTTGTGACCCCTACATTAGCTACGATTTCAAAATCGATATATTGATGGTCAGAGAATGAACAGTCGTTCGAGACATGCCATCCCTTGATCCAATCATGATGCATAGTACTAACTAGCGTGATATCAAGAACTTCCCTTCTGTTTGAAACAATAAAGGTCGGTTCGGATCCTGTATTTAAAATATCAAGATTATTGCATAGAATGAAGTTAAATAGTGACTCACCTCTAGCATTTATGTCCGAGCTTCCCCAGACAGTGTGGTGGGCATTTGCATCAGCCCCCATGATGATCGGCATTCCCTTGGATTTAGCCATCTCAATAGATCTGCAGACCAAGTTGTTTGGTGGTTGGTCGCTGTGGTCGTGAGCCATGTAAGCGGATATTACCAATATAGCACCTACACTGGTTTCCCAT
>NC_060952.1:61157537-61164009 GCF_022045245.1 Lucilia cuprina | reverse complement strand
CGCCCCATCGGGGAGAAACTGACGCTACGAGTCGTGGGATGGGTAGTTCTTAGTATGTGCTCGTCATGAGCCCTTCTGGCATGGGTGGCCCTACCAGCACGGCCTGCATGAGTCAACACACATAAGCCTTCGCATCGCGTCAAGATGACTACCCTTCGCGAGGGAATACTTGTATATACATAACTGCAATTTTATATTATAAGTATAAAAATAAGAATTGCAACTCGTGTTTGCAAATTCTAGTAGCTGACAGACATAATTACAGGCCAACACATATACATATTTTTGTGCTTTAGCAGTGCACACATCTGTTATAATAATATGGCGAGCATAGTAGAAAAATAGAAGGTAGTGTCAATCTCTCATAATTTTTTTAAATTCTCTTTCTGACATGCTTAAGGATTTTGAAGTTTTCGTTAAATTAGTGAAACCATATACAATTTAATTTTTCCTAATTTGTAATGAAATTTCTATAGCTTTAAAAAAAATTATAAAAATAATTTTAAATCAGTTAGAAAATATAGTAACCATTTTTTGAATCAAAATCATATACATATTTAAATTTAACACAAAAAAAATAATTTGTAAAAAAAAATTGTCGCCAGGCATTGGAGAGAAATAAAAAATTTTGTACGAGGAAGAGAAAAAGGTAATTACAATAATTGTAAGGAAAAGATAACAAACAAAAATCATGTACCTGATTTCGAAATTAAAAGAAAAAAATTTTCAACGAAATTAATAAACAAAAAAATTAAGTTTTAAACGAAAATTTAATTGAAAAAAGTGCGTGTGCTCCCTCCATAGACAGTCGCAGCCACCAGCAATGACAAACAACTAAAGTGTTTAGTGCGTATTAATAAAAGTGTTGGCGAGATTATAGAAACAAAAACCAACTTTTTAAACCATTTGGAATACCTAAATTCATTTGTTAAATATTCATTGTCAATTAATTCAAATTATATGTCAAATTTGTAAAATTTTTATAAAATAGATTTAGGTAAGAAAATTGTTAAACGATTTTATCTAGGTCGAACATTTTTTCCGAATTAGGTTTTAAAATCTTTTAAAGGAAAACAAATATTCACACAGTAATAAAAAAGTGAAAAAAATATCACTTAATAAACCCGAAATGTTTTTAATTTGTAAGTTTGTAGAAGAAATCATTTTTATTTAAATAAATTTACTACACATTTATTTAAATAAAAATGGTTTCTTCTACAAACTTACAAATTAAAAACATTTAGATTGAGACTACCTTCTTTATTCTTCTGATGGCGAGTATTGATGTTATTTTTTGGCAATATTGATGCTGCAGTTTGTAAATAAACTAAAGATATACAGTGAATCAACTAAGTGTTTTTCCTACCATTTTTAATAGAATTTTGTTTTTTGTTCATAAATAAAATTCGTAAAAACAGGTAAGAAGTAAATTTATGTTTTCCAATTGAAAGTACAGATTGTGTAAAATGGGACAACCAAGATAAAAATATTAAAATACAAATTTTGGTGCATTTGTTGTTGCATTTTATTTTTTTTTCATCAGAATTTGCACGTCAATAAAATATTTTGCATATTGAGAATTCAATTTAATATCGTTGGGGGTTTCAAATTAATTTTTAATTTCGTTTTGGAATTTTTTGTTTTATTGTGTAAAATGGGAAAACCAAAAAAATAATATTAAAAAACAAATTTTGGTGCATTTGTTGTTGCATTTTATTATTCTTCATCAGAATTTGCACGTCAATATTTTGCATATTGAGAACTCCAGTTAATTTCGTTGGCTGTTTCCAATTATTTTTAATTACTTTTTGAAATTTATTGTTTTATTGTTAAAAGGACATGTGTTTAGTATTTTTCAATTGCAATTTGCAAAAATCATATCCTCATTGTGTGTAGGTTAGGTTGATAGGAGGATGTATACTACACCAAATCCGAAGAAATACACCTAGGCCACTATCGGGCATGTTGTGCGCTAAAATTCATAAAAAAAATTGTCCACTGAATGTATTATTTTTCCATATTTAGAAACTCAGTTTCCTGGACGTAATTCCTCAGAATCTTCCAATCAGTGTTGGCTAAGAATGTTATTTCCGGAATAACATCACTTCCAAGATATTTGAATCTAACTGAATCCGCACGTCCAATTTTGTATAGATGTGCACTTAATCCTGTGTGTCCACTCAGAATACGTACCATCATACTAACCTCAGACTTGCTCATTTTGAGGAGATTTCTCGTCTTGCTCTCATCAGGGTCACCCCTTAGAATATTTGTGGTTCTACCCACCGTTTCACTATTCCAAGATGCCTTATGGGATTCTCTCATCCATATTTTTTATACAGCTTTTGTTGTGTCGAATGGTTTTGCGTTAGTCAGGTTAACTACATCGAGCTCCCTTCCCTTTAAAGCTATTACATTCGCCCTTCCGTTGCCGACTATGATGTAAACCTTACTTCTGGGAGAGTATTCAGTTAAAGCTTTCTTACAATCCAATACGGTCTTAGATTTAATTAGATTAATTGCCTTCTGGCTGTCGGTAAATATATTAAGCCCTGTGGGCGCCATATTTATACTAACCCAATTTACACATTCCGTTATTGCTCGTATTTCTGCCTGGAAGCTTGTGTTATGATTAGGTAAACGGTGGTATATTTCTGTTACTGGGTCTTCAATGTAGAATCCCAGGACCACTTTGTCCCCTAATTTAGAGCCATCCGTGTAGCAACGGATTCCTACTGGTATTTGCTCAAATGTTCCGCTTGACCAAGACATTCTATCTAGGATTAGCGTTTCAAAGTTTCCGTCATACTCTATGTCTGGTATGAGATCAGGCACGTCCGATGAATGTGTATAACCTTCAAATGTGTCCAGTATACATTGATAGCGTGTCCTATAACCGTTTTTGGCCAGTTCGCCTAAAGTAAAGAGCCATACGGCTGTAAGCGCCGCCTCATATCTTATATATGTTTCAATGGGTGGAATATCTAGCAACGTTTCCAGAGCAACATGAACGCTGAACTCCCTGTAGTAGTGTGATATTACACTTTTTGTCCAAAGCAGTCCACCAGATTAATGAAGCATAAGCTAGAATTGGTCTAATTACACTTTTATAAAGCCAATTTGTCATAGCAGGACTAAGACCCCATTTCATGCCTATGGTTCTCCTACATGTCGCCCAGCGCCTTCGATGTCAATGCATACCGCCAATGAATACAGATTGCTATCGAAAGATTCACCTATGTAGTGGACGACTTCGTTTAAAGCGGTTTCCACTGATCGTCCCTTTACATAAGCATGCTGCTTATATTTAAGGTCTTTGTATGGTATACTGCTTCAAACCATGCTATCGACTATTCGTTCCAAGGTTTTAAGTAGGAAGGACATAAGACTTATCGGTCGATAGGACTTAGGTGTCGCATAGCTAGGTTTCCCTGGTTTGGGTATAAATATTACCCTTGCATATTGCCATTTAACTAGGGTATATACCAGTTTTAAGCACGCAGTGAATATCAGTGACAGATGTGCGGAAACCAGTCCCGCTTCCATCTGCAAAAGTGCCGGGAAAATGCCATCCGGCCCTGCAGCTTTATAGGGAGCAAATCTCTTGATTGCCCATTTAACCATATCAGATGTAATAAATATTTCCATGTTACCCTCCCCTTCCTTCAATATAGGTTCATCTATGTTATTCGATACACCGGGCGGGAAATGAGAGTCCATTTACTTCATTTACGCTATTTACCTGTTCACAGAAAAGTTTCCAGGAGTCTCGTTTGGTTTTTCGAACGATTTTCTTATATTCACCAAGTTTATTATGATACTCATCCCAGTATAATGCGGTCTTTTTACGCCGTGCCCCAGTTACCCATGGTTTTTCCCGGGCAGATCTCCGCTCTCGCAGAGGGCAGCTGTCCTTGAACGATTCAACCAGGGCACTTGTGAACGTTTCCACTTTGGCATCTATATACTACTATAAAAGTGTCCTGACCTAAACTTATGCCGAAACTTTCTTTCCTTGGGTGGTGGCCTTAGTATTTTCAATCTTATGTACCGATGATCAGAAAAGGTGTGCTCGTCCGAAACTCTACAATCCTGAATTTCGTCTATAAGCTATTTTGAAAATATAGTTATATCTAATACTTCTTCTCTGATTCTATTGACGAAGGTAGCTTTATTACCTAAGTTCAATGTTATTAAATCTTTAGTATTAAGGAAATCCATGAGAGATTGTCCCCTGTGATTGGTGTTTGTGTGGTAGTGTCGGAGAATCAAAAGGTAGGCAAACAGGTGCAAGGAATATGTTGCCACAACCTTGCTTCAGCACCGTTGCATCCGATGTTGATAATCCAGTTGAGAGGAGAAAACATAAGTTCTTGTGACATAAGATACATGTTCTTGGGCGAGACCCTGTATCAGCGTAGAAAAGTTGGAAGTTTACGTGATCTAATCCAGAAACCTTCTTGCGAATCGTCCAAGGTTCCTGGATTAAAGCTATATGTATTTTACCTGTGTTAATTTTAGCCATCAGAGCGTCGGTAGCTGTCTCGCTCCGATGGAGGTTTATTTGGTTAAAATCAATCAATCAAGCGTGTTGGTGATCACCTCCTCGCTCTTTGGATTTGACTCCTCCGGGTAGCCTGAAGTGGCTATTAATGCAGTGGGTACTGTTGATGGCTCTGCGGTGTCCTTATCAGTCATAGGAATAGCAGTATTTTTATTAGACACATTCCCAATTCTGTAAAGCTCTGCTGTTCTGTCTTCTGGTCGGTGGGATTTTAGGATTTGACTCCTCAACATTGCCAGTACATGCTAATGATGCTTTGGGTACTGTCGTAGGTGTTTTAGTGTCTATGTCTGGGCCGGATTTAACAGCCCTTTCAATCGGCGCCTTCCCAATTTTGGAAAGGGCAACTACACTTCCTTCTGGCGAGTTAATGGCAAAATCCTTGATTTTAGGATTTGACTCCCCAGGTTCTTCTTTCCTGTAAAAGACATTCCATTTTTCCACAGCCAGCTCAGCATTTTGACCACCAAGAATTTCCAGTATACGTTCTTTAGCCAGTTTACTGCCCCATCCTATTATGTAGACAGTGGACTTTAAGAGCAGCGGAAGCTCGCTCTTCTTTGCCAGTCCCAGCCTACATTTTGCACTTGTATAAGTGAAAGAACGTAAAAATAAAAATGCATATTTTTTAGTTTATTTTAAATATTAAAATATATGTATATAAAAACACAAAATTCAGCTTTTTAACTATATTTGTAATTAAATATATACATATCAAAGGTAAAGATTAAAAAAAATTACTTTACATTTTGGTTAATTATTATAATTTGCAAAATATGTTGAAAGAAAAAACATTAAAAAGTTAATAATTCCAAAAACTACTAAATATGTAGGGTAGATACTAAAAAGTACAACAATAATTAGTATTATCTATCCCTTCATTAATATCGTTCGTTCATTTTTATTGCAACGCAAGAAACGAGCCACGACACAACCTTCTTCTATAAAAGCTCAAATGAGACTGAATTGTGTTTTCTATGCGTGTGAGTAATCTGTGTAAATTTAGTAACGGCTAAAAAACACAGTATATAGGAGTTGTCGATCGTGGATTTAGATATTAACAAAAATCAGAATATCAGAATTTTTAACGAATAATATAAATTTGCTTTAGACGTATTACAGAATAATTTTATTGTTATGACAATTATGAGACTAACCTGCACATTGTCGAAGGACAATTTTATTTTGATTCCTATATTATTCTTTAGACATAAAGGAGAATAGTTTGGAGAAAATCATGCACAAACCTGGTGATATTATGAAATTCGTCAACTGTACTTAAAAAGGGAATTTAGTTTTTATTTTCTCAGTTGGTCTTTGGAAATCAATTAAACAACATCTGCATATGTGATGAATATTGTTTCAATTTCTTTAAACTTTGTTAATACACAAAAATTAGCAAAATAATACATAATTTTTTATGGTTTAATTTTATAATTTAGAATATATGTATGTATACAATGAACTCTATTTTGGTATATAATATGTAAGTATTATTGTTTAATTTCGTTAATTTAAAAAAAATTTATAAGTTTCTATTATTTATTCATGCACCGTTAAGAAGTCATGAATAATTCAAAATTATAAATTATTATTAAAATTAATAAAATTAAACCATAATATATTATGTATATGAAAATAGTTTTCATCAATATTTGATCGGAATAGTCAGGTCATTTTCTTATACTTGATGAGACTTTTGTACGAACTGACGGACATTTTATCAGACATTTATCGGATTTTTCTCATATTTAATCAGACTTTTGTACGAACTGTTTTTTTGTTTATCCGAAATTTATCAGACATTCTTATATTTGATCAGACTTTCGTACGAAATGTCATATATGGAATCAGACATTTGTCCGACTTTAATCAGATTTGTCGAAAATTCCTTGAGAATATCCTATA
>NC_060952.1:61138158-61157437 GCF_022045245.1 Lucilia cuprina | reverse complement strand
TTTGGGGTTTGTGAAAGCAAGGATCAGCTAATTCTATATTTTTAGGAATTTCTAAGCTAGTTGTACTAATTGAATGATCAGGCTGTAAATTAGTTATAGAACTCAATATCCAAAACTTTGAAGTAAATTGAGTAGAGTTAACCCTCGACGTGACAGTTAAATTAACACAAGATTTTGAATATGAATTTGTTTCGCAAATGCCATTTAAATTCAATCTACCTCCTTCTCTTTTTAATCGTAGTAGCTGTGCAAGTTCCTCAGTTATCAAGTTTGGTTGAGAACCAGAATCTAAAAGAGCTCTGGCTAATATAAAATTGCCAGAACTATTTCTAACTTTTACC
Organism: Lucilia cuprina; assembly: GCF_022045245.1. Classification (NCBI taxonomy): domain Eukaryota; kingdom Metazoa; phylum Arthropoda; class Insecta; order Diptera; family Calliphoridae; genus Lucilia; species Lucilia cuprina. The sequence goes on along the minus strand of NC_060952.1, from coordinate 61,157,096 downwards.
ACAGCTGTCGCTAGAATAATTCTATCATCAGAAGATGAGTAATTTACTGACGCGTTAGAAGTTGACTGCTGTTCAAAGTTGCTATTAGACGCATTGCTATTATCAGATGTTGTGTATCTGTGTAGAAGTGCATTGTGTGAACCACTGCAAATTCTACACTTAGGTGCTGAACATCTAGCTACTGTTTGTCCTTTTTTCAAACAATTGATGCAAGCTGGCACAGATTTTATAAAATCAAATCTTTGAAGTACATTCTCAGCTGCAAATGAAGGGCAATTATCAACTATATGCTGATTTGATTTGCAAAATAAGCATTTGTCAGTAAATTGTCTTGATTTCGTACAATTTATTGATGTTTTATTATTTATCTTTGTAGAATTGTCAGTTTTGTTCTTATTAAACCTCGGCCTTGAACTTGAAGATTCATCAGCAGCAATATGCTGATACTGTTTGTTCGAGGCGCCTTCACAGTCTGACCATAGTGGCAGCTTTTCGAAATCTGGCTGTTGTTCCCACTTAGATTTGGTCACTGGATCTACTTTTGACATCACTAAATGGATTAAAATAGCTTTTGTAATCTTTTTATCATCTCCTATAGATAAAAGAGAATCATAAATTGCAGAAACAGTATCAATCATGCTTCGCAAAGAAGAAGCCGAAGGTTTAGTGATCTCTGGAAGATCAAAAAGTTTAGAGATATTATCGAAAAATATCAAACATTCATTGTCGTAAACCTTCTTAAAACTAGCTAAAGCTTTGAGATAATTTTCTTCAGAAATCTGAAAAGCTTTACTGTTCCTAAAGCTTCTTCGGACAAGCATGATATTAAATGGTTAAATTTTTCTATGTCTGTCAACATCGGATCATTGTGGACCAAATTCTCAAATAGGCTCATAAAGTTTTTATAATCGGAATATTTTCCGCTGAATTTAGGGAGCTTCATATTTGGTAATCTCGACTGGTGTGGCTGTACACTAAACGATTTCTAGTTTTAGCCAAGATACTTAAAAACAATGATTTTGTTGTCACACAAATATCCTCAAGCTCAGCTCTGTCATCATTTTTGGGATCTAAATTATCAACCTCAGACTGAAGCTTCATTGCTTGGTCTATATAGCTTGTCAATATGTCCAATCTACATTCTAGCTCAATAGTATTAAAAGAAATAGTCTTTTCCCTAACAGATTGACGGATTCTCTTTATATTTTGTACAACCTTTGCTTTCTTTTCTAATGCTTTTGTCAAAGCTTCCGATTTGGAAGATGAATCTTGGCGTTTTTTACCAACCATTATAAAAATAAATATTTAATTTAATTCCTCAAAGCAGAAAAACTATAAAAAATTATGAAAATAATTTATTGACAAATCAAAATTTTCCAAAAAGAATTTAAATTCTTGCTTTGGATCTCAGAATTGTATAAGAAAAATATTTATTTTCGAATTTAAATGAAATCTCTCGCCGGTTACACAATATTCGGACTATTTCTTCTCGAATTATTCTTTTATTCGCAATTTTGTACCGATCACTTTATTCCAAATAAAAATTAATTTATTTAATTTTCCGTAATACCACTTTTTTCAGCCTTTGGTAAAAATAAATAATAAATTTATTTTCTTTTACCAAGAAATATCGTTATTAAGTTAAGTTAAATTTCACAAAATATTGTTTTTATTAATAACTTGTTGTTTGAACACACTAATCAATATTAATATTATAATAATATTCAATAAAAATTTTCGAAGCTAGTGTGAACAAACAAACAAGTTGATATTTTCAATTTGTATGAAATTTAACTTTTCGATGCTAGTGTAAACGCACTACACTGTTACAGCTGATGTAAACAATTCAATGTGAGTGGTATAGGAACGCGTGGAATTGAAATATGATCTTAACAAATTGATCAACAAATGAAAGAATAAAAGAAAACAAGAAGTAAATAAATAAAAAGTTAATAATTTTGTAGTTAAAAAACACCCGCGAATATTTTAGTGTATTTTTAATAAAATAAAAAATTATTTTTCGAAAGAAAATAATACCGACGGCATACAAGACTAAATTGTGAAATATGTATTAATTTATCTCTCAACGATAAAAAGAGTAAATTGTATGTGCGTGTGTGTAAGTATATATTTTTATAATAAAAACAAAACACTCGCGATTGTCTCACTTTTAAGGGTGGGTTTTTTAAATAAAATATTTAAATAAATAAAATGTTTCACAACAATAAAGTGTAAAAAATATTTTGTAGTATACGACTTGCAAAGTGATAAAATTTTTGAATAATTTACAAAAATCTCTTAAATTTGATTAAATTACAAATTTAAGGTTTTTACACTAATATTTTTTACACTTTTTACCTCTTGTTCGGATTCCGAGTTACTCCCCTGGTTTCTTTCAGCACGACAAATAATGCAGCGGCAACGACGAGGCATCTGGTGGCTATGAAGATGAGGAAGATGACCAGTATGTTGGAGTCCGTGGACGATGTTTTGTTGTTTTAAATGTTGTGTAGGTTAATGTTATGTTGTGTTTGTTTATTTATTGTTTGTTTAAACACTTCACTTTTTTGTTATTATCACTGTTTATGGTTTGTGAATATTTATGTAATTATCAAATTAATTTATCAAAAATTTTTTTTCCTTATTTATTATTTTTTCACAAGTCCCTGCTCGGGCGCCAAAATGTTCTTTCTTAATATTTTTTAAGAAATTAAAAAAAAACAAAATTAAATTAAATAAATTATAATTTAAAAATTTGGGCACTGGTGAAAATTGTCTAAATAAAAACGACCGTAAGGTTTTAAGTTTACTTCGCAAGTAAGTATTTATTTTTGCTTTTTATGTAAAAATAAAAAGCCTACTTTTCTCTATATACATTATTTTCAGCAAACCCGTTACAGTTAACATGTAAGCTGTAAGGGTTTACTACATAACTTAAAACTAAGGTAAGTAAGTAAAGATAAGTAAGTAAAGGTAAGTAAGTAAAGGTAAGTAAGTAAAGGTAAGTATTATTAAATTCATTTATTATATTATTATTGTTATTATTAAATTCAATTCATTATTATAATTAAAATGAGAAAAAAGGTAAAAAATAAATATTAAAAAACCCATTGTGGCCCAACAGGGAATTTAATTTTTATTATTTTATTTTCTCAGTTGGTCAAGTAAACAACATCAGCATATGTGATGATTATTGCTTAAAATTGTTTAAACTTTATTAATACACAAAAATTAGTTAAAAACAAGTAAGAGTTCTATATTCGGCTGTGCCGAATCTTATATACACTTCACCATAGTGTATTTTAAACGACGCAATAAAACCAACCTACATGCAAATATACAAGCAGAATTCACAAAGACAAAACAAAATACACAACTCACATGTGTACATCTTTTTCCAATTCACATTATTGTTGTTGCTTTGTAACAAAGTATGGAAAAAATATGTCTTTTTTGATGAAATTTTCAGAGGTTGTCTCGGATTTTTGCTCATATCTCCGTTATTTATAGACCGATTTTGCATGTCTAACGGAATTATTGAAGATTCGGATCTTGCCGATATCTGGGGTCTCCTAAAAACTGATTTCAGAAGACAGACAGACGGCCATGGCTTAATCGACTCCGCTATCTATAAGGATTCAGAATATATATACTTTATAGGGTCGGAAAATTATATTATAGAAATTACAAACGGAATGACGAACTTACATATACCCCTCTCACGAAGGTGAAAGGTATAACAAGTGAGAGTGTTATATTCGGCTGTGTCGAATCTCATATACCGTATAATTTAAAATGAATGCTCCCCTATAAACATCAGGATGATATGATTCATCAAATTAACTGAAGAGGACCTTGTATGAGAGATAGGGTTAATAATTTACCGTTTTCATTCAATTTTTATATAATAGTCGTATTTTTAAGCCAGTAATGAGCGTTAAAGTCATTTTATGGAGGAGACCTTATATGGGGGGTAGGGTAAATTATGGACAGATCCACATATCGAATTTCATCGTTCGCAATTTTAAGTCAGTAATCAGCTTTTTAGTCATTTTCTAAAGGGGATCTTATATGGGGGGATGGGCTAAATATGGTCTTATGTCCGCCATAATTCATAATTTTATTTCGGACATCAAAAAACTGACCTATGCGAAATTTTGTGGTATTTGCTTCATAAAAAAAAAATTTGTGAATGTTTGAAGCTCATTATACAATATTCCGGGAAGTACATTGTATAGGGGCTATGTAAAATCGTTGACCGATTTTGCCCATTTTCAATAGAATGTATTAGTAGAAACACAAAAATAAATACAGTTGTTCAAAAGGTACTAAATAAAAAATGTATTTTCTGGATGTTATTTTTTGTGTGTTATTAATGGGATTTTATATACTAGTGAATATTCGGTTATGTTCGGTTCATAGCTGGATGTATACTTTTATCAAAAAAAAGAGGAAGCCAAATGAATTATTTTTCAGTATTCAGAAACTCCAGTTTCCTGAACGTAATTCCTAAAAATCTTCCAATCAGTGTTAGTCAGGAATGTTATTTCCGGAATAACATCACTTCCAAGATACTTGGATCTAACTTCGGCGAATACCTGGCAATGGCAAAGAAAGTGCTCCAGAGTTTCATTGTCCTCTCCACATACTCTACATACTTCTGAATACGCACGTATAATTTTACATAAATGTGCTCATACGGAACGGATTCCTACTGGTATTTACTTTAAGGTTCCGCCTGACCAAGACATTTTATCTGGGATTTGCGTTTCAAAGATTCCGACATATTCTGTGTCTGCGATTGTGTATAACCTTCCAACGTGTCCTATAACCGCTTTTGGCCAGTTCACCTAAAGAAAAGAGCCGTTCGGCTGTAAGCGCCGCCTTATATCTTAAATATGTTTCAATCGGTTTCAATATCTAGAAACGTTTCCAGAGCCTTGGTTGAAGTAGTACACATAGCACCACTTATACGCTGAACTCCCCGTAGTAGTAGATTATTGATGCATAAGCTAGAATTGGTCTAAATACACTTTTATAAAGCCATTGTAGGCCTATCCTATCCTCTATGTGGAGTCTCCATTTTAATATTCGGTCGAGGATTACACCCAAGTACTTCACTTTGCGGATTCTTTCCCTTTAAAAGTATTAAGACGTCATCTGTATAGCAGACAGGTCTAAGTCCTTTCCCGGTTAGGGTCTTCAGGAGGCTATTAATCGTGGTAACCCAGAGTAATGGTGACAAAATGCCACCCTGTGGTATACCGCGAAATACCTTTTTCTTGATAGTTATACTTATCGTACATCTCGCAGCTTATCTATCTGTTCCTTAGCATGTGGTTGATCCAGTTACGGAGCACACGTTATTGAAAGCGTCTTCGATGTTAATGCATATCGCCAGTGTATATAGTTTGCTATCAAAGGATGCACCTATGTAGTGGACAACTTCGTTTAAGGCGGTTTCTACCGATCGTCCCTTTACATAAGCATGCTACCTGTTCGCAGAAAAGTTTCCAGAAGTCTTGTTTGGCTTAACGAAAAATTTTCTTGTATTTACCAAGTTTACTACGATACTCATCCCAGTATACTGTGGCCTTTTTACGCCGTGTCCGGTTAAATAGTTTGCGAAGAGTCTTACCAAGGTTTCGGATCTCCCCGGTTATAGTGATGCAAGGTATATTTTGCCACGACCTTGCTTCAGCACCGTTGTATCCGGTGTGGATAATCCTGTTGAGAGGAGAAAACATAAATTCATGTGACATAAGCGTAGAAAAGTTGGAAGTTTACGTGATTTAGTCCAAAAACCTTGTTGCGAATCGTCCAAGGTCCCTGGATTAAAGCTATATGTATCTCGCCTGTGTTATTTTAGCCATCAGAGCGTTGGTAGCCGTCTCACTCCGATGGAGGTTTGTTTGGATAACCTCAGTCATTGTCATCTATTTAAATTTTCTTCTAGCAAGTTGGTGATCACATCTCCGCTCGTTAGATTTGACTCCCCCGGGTAACCTGAAGTGGCTATTGATGCAGTGGATACCATTGATGGCATTGTGGGGTCCTTATCAGGCATAGGTCGTTTTAATCGACACTTTCCTAATTTTGAACTGCTGTTCTGTTTTCTGGCGAGTGAGTGATTTTCTCCTCACTCTTAGGATTTGACTTCTCCAAATTACCAGTACTTGGCTATAATGCTTTGGGTATCGTATTAGGTGTATTAGTGTCCCTATGGGTGCAAGTTTTGACAGCCCTTTCAATCGGCGCCTTGCCAGGCTGAAGTAGCTTAGAGCTTTCTCCGAGAGCATCCTTCTCTTTCACCCCTATGTTTTTGTCAATGGCATGCAGTATAATTGACACATTGTCCACTACAGAGGCCAAGGTACCCAAGGTATCGGCGGGATCCGAATTTTCAATAATTCTGTTAGACATGCTTTCGAGAAGATCGCTATTTAAAATCAGCAAAATCGGTCGGTAAATAACGGAGATATGTTAAATAAGCAACAACAACACTGTATATTAGAAAACGATGTACACGTGTGTGTAGATATATGTATATGGTATTATTCAGCTGTGTGTTTGTGTTTTGAGAATTCTCTTCGTATATTTAGATGTTGTTTATTTTATTTTTGTTTTTCTGTGTTTTTCGTTATGTATGTTTAGTTAGATGTCTGTTGGTTTTGATGCCTTGCGTATTTTGTTTTTTATTTCGTTTAGCGTTGTTGTTCATTTTGTTTTGCTTTTGGTGTAATAATAATGTAGTCGGGAAAAAATTTATAAAACTAATATGTTTAAAATACACTATGGTAAAGGGTATATAAGATTCGGCACAGCCGAATATAGCACAATAATATATATTAAGTTTAAGTAATAAGAAAAACTATTAAGTGTTAATATCCTCGCAATTTTGCGAAGAAAATTTGAAGTTTTGTGAGTGCGTTTAGTTCTCACAAGTGTGTTTTATTCTATTAAAGCTTGTCTGTGTGAAGGGAATAGACATTTTTGTTTGTCAACTGCTTCAGTTTCGCCTATATATGACATATACATAAAATGTAAAAAAAAAACTTCAAATTTATTTTTAAAACTGCCGTGTAATTTTTTTTTTTGATCATAGCTAATAATAAATTATATTCGAGTGAATGTATGTAACATATAGTAGTATATAAGCGAAACAATTGTCAAGGACCTAAGTCCCCTGTCAAAGACCTAACTGGTGAGAATGTATTAGTAGAAGCACACTAATAATCACAGTTGTTCAAAAGGTACTAAATAAAAATTGTATTTTTTGGATGTTATTTTTCGTGTGTTATTAATGGAATTTTATATTCTAGTGAATGAAAATATTAGTTAATTATTTTTTTTAAATATATTTTATCTTAAAACATATTATAAACACGACATTTTGTTATTATACCCACCATCATAAAATTACTATAACGCTCATTATTTGCTTAAAAATACGACTAAAGCGATGAAATTTAACAGAAGTAAGTTTATACTAGCCAAAATCTCTTTACCAAATTTCCCAGAAATAAGTTTTATACTAGGCATATAAGGCCCCCTTCAGAAAAAGAAGAGGAAATTTGACATAAGTATGTATCTTAGGAACCAAAACCTTTCCACCAAATTTTATGTGGATCGGTCTATAATTGACCCTACCCCCCATATAAGGTCCCCTCCATAAAACTACTTTAACGCTCATTACTGCCTTAAAAATACGAGTATAGCGATGAAATTTCACAGAAGTTTTTCACAAGCCAAAATCTCTTTACCAAATTTTATGTGGAACAGGCCTTAATTGACCCTAACCCCAACATAAGGTCCATATCAGAAAATACTTTAAGACCCATTACTGTCTTAAAAATACGTGTATAGTAATAAAATTCGACTCAATTAAGTTTCTTGCCAGTCAAAAACTCTTAACCTAATTTTATGTGGATCGAGCCTTAATTGACACTACCCCCATATAAGGCCCCTTCAGGAAATGACTTTAAAGCTCAGTACTGGCTTAAAAATATTAGTAGATTTATGAAATTCAACATAAACTAGTTTCGTGTAAGCTAATATTTCTATCTCTTTTATAGGAACCGAAATCACTCTATCAATTTTTATGAGGATCAGTCCCCCATATAAATTCCGCCCCAGAAATGACGCGAAAAATACGAATACCGCAATGCAACTCGACATAAAACAATTTTGATTTAAAATCTCACTACCCTATTTTATGACCTTAGTGGCTTCAAAATACAAGTAGATCGATGAAATTTTAAACAAATAAGGAACTGAAATCTTCCTACAGACTTTAATGAGAATTGGTCCATATATGTATGTATATATACCCCTACTCGCTATAAAAATTAGCACTGTCAATAGTAAAACCCCGATTAATGGACCTCTTTCAAATATTACCCTGATGTTCTCATTAATATGATATTCAAAATATCAAAGTTCATTTATATAACAGTGATTTGATGGTGGGTATAAAAGATTGCTTGTTTTTATCTGCACTAATGCAAAATGAAAAAAAAGTAAAAAATACTTTTTTAATTTTCAATACCAAAATGTACAACTTTTCTTTTTTCAGATACAAAATTGTGGAATGCTGTTTACGTGTACCATTCAAGAATCATTTCAGGATATTTTTCGTGTTTTTCATTTTAAGATTTTAAATTTTTTCTATTTTTTGTTCTTTTTTGTTTGACTTAACAAGGCAGAGAATTGACAACTCTCCCTAATGATTCTACCTTTCTATGGTTGTATCATGAGTTTTTACTGAAATGAAATGTCAATGAATAAAAAATATTTTTTTTTCGTTTGTAAAATATAAATAATTTTCGGGGTTTTAAATAAATGAAAAGTGTCGAAAAAAATAATAAACATTAAGTTTAAGTGATAAGAAAAACAAATAAGTGCTAATATACTTGCAATTTTTGAAGAAAATTTGAAGTTTTGTGAGTGCGTTTAGTTTTTACAAGTTTGTTTTTTTCTCTCAGAGCTCATCTGTGTGAAGAGTAAATAATTTTTGTTTGAAAACCGCTTCAGTTTCGCCTATATGTACTACTATATGGTATGTAGTTTAGTTTAAAAAGGATGTATATACTTAGAATTTTCATTCGAATAAAAATTATTCAGTTAATCGTTGAAAATTTTTTGTTTTTCTTCCAACGAATAAAAATTTTCTAATTTAGAATAAAGAATAATTCAAACAATTATTGTCGAATAATCGAATATTCGAATTAAATTTTAATGTATTTTAATATTATTTGTGAACAAAGAAATACACGAATACTAAATCAAAAGATCTGTTATAATTGAAACAAATTTTTTACTACTTTATGTAATTTAAAAAAAAGGTATATTTTGCACTATTAAAAGTATAATGCTTCCTGTTTTAGAAGTGATTCGGATTTTTTAATGCTTGTAATAAGTGAAATACACTCAGGTCGCGTTTTAAAAGATAGACGCGTTCCAAAAAAAAATCGCATAAATTGAATTCGCATAAAACGATACTCTATTTTCATATAAAAACTAATGATTCCTTCCAAAATTCTGAAAACCGCATAAATTCAAATTTTAATTAAAAAATCAAAACAAAATCGCATAAAACAAATCAACAAAAATATATTTATTTCATTTTCTTAAACAATAAAAACAAAACTAGGATTAAAAAAATAAACAAAAATATAATATTAATTCATTAACGAATGAAAAACTAAAAATTATTCAAAAATATATCTGAAACGTTTTTTAAGAAAATTCTGTTAATATGTATGATTAATCTGAATCACGGAATAATTGTCTGCATCGTTTTGGAATTGGTTCAACGTCACTTTCATCACTAGATGATATAATCATATTGCCATCATATGGTAAGTTATTATTTTCATCACTAGAATTTATCTCGTGAATAGGGGATGAGATCAAAGAATTTTTATGAGTTTTAATTGTTTCTTTTGTTGCAAAATATTTTGTCATCAAACTTTGAGATTTTGAATTTGTAAGTTGCTTATACAATTCTTGATATCCGGAAAACAGATCAGTCAGTCCGCGTTGAATGTTTAATGCTCTTTCTATATCTGGATCCATATTAAGAATTTGATTTTGTAAAGCATTAACTGTGCTGAGGATATCACCATTTTTTTTGAAGTGAAGTGTTCAACAATTTCTTCGGAATCACTCTCTTCACTATCCACGTTTTCTTCAGTTCCAAGAACTAAAGTAATAACGTCGTTATCGGTTAATGGTTCTTCAGCTAAAAGTTTTTCTAAATCATCATGGTTCACCGAGTCAAATCCTTCTCCTCCAATTTGATGAGCTAAATCTATAATTTCATTAGTCAGAGTCGATATTTCCTCCCCAGTACTTTTAGCTACACAATCTGGCCAAGTAGATTTCCAGCATGCATTTAATGTTTGTGGTCGCAGTTTAGAGATCGCTGATGCTGCCAGAATAATGCAATCCAAAATTGTAAATTTTTTCCAAACTTCATTTAACGTAAGTGGTTCATTTTCAAGTTTGTTTAAAATGAATTGATAAGTGTTTTTTATGTAGTATTTTTTAAAAGTGGAAATTATTCCTTGATCCAAAGGCTGAAGAATGCTAGTTGTGGTGGGTAGAAAAAATTCGACTTTAATGTTTGGATGTTCCAAATGAGGATGGCCGGGTGCATTGTCTACAATCAGACTTTAAATTCAAGCCTTTTTTCTTCATATAGGATTCAACTTCTGGCACAAAGCATTTTTGAAACCATTCAGTAAACACTGAAGTTGTCACCCATGCTTTAGAATTTGCCATCCAATGAACTGGTAAACAAGTTAAATCCTTACCTTTAAGAGCTCGTGGCTTTAAAAACCTATTTACTAATAGCGGCTTTAACATTTTATCTCCTGAAGTATTACTGCATAGTAGAAATGTTACTCTTTCCTTGCAAGCTTTAAATCCACTGGCTCGTTTTTCGGATTTCGCAATGTACGTTCGACTTGGCATCTTTTTCCAAAACAGACCAGTTTCATCAGCATTAAATACCTGATCTGGGCAATATCCCCCGTCTTCAATAATTTTTTTAAATTTGTTTGGGTAAGCTGCGCAAACGCTCTTATTTGCTGAAGCTGCTTCACCTCTAATTTGAATGTTATGGAGGTTATTTTAATAAATCTTGTCATCCACCCTTTACTTGCTGTAAAATCCTTTGGCGTAGAAGTTGACGGTTCAGAATCTTTAATTGTCTCATAAAATTTTAAAGCCTTTTCTGTGATCATATATCCGCTAACAGGATTTTTTTTTTCGTTAAGTCTTCTGATGTGTTTGAACAAACAACGTGGTTTAAAGCTAGTTGAAGACTGATTTATGTATTCTTATTGACATAATTGTACACAAGAACTTATAATTAAAGTAACTAAGAGAACACTAAGTGAGAACTTATTTATTAAGAGAACTTTATGTTAAATATACATCATTCCTCCCAACATAAATAAAATCACTTCCCACCTACAATTTTAGCCCTCTTAGCCATACTTCGAGTTACAATTCGTTGTCCTTTTTCCTCATTAATATTACCTTGACCATCTTCAGGCGTTTCATTTAAACCCTTACGAGATTCAACCAAAGTTATATCCTTTTTATTCTTTCTCATTTGATCCGTATGTGCTTGTTTTTGTATCCCATTGACTAACACCAAGTACCTATAACTACATAGTTTACTAATAACATTTCCCTTTACCCATTTAACAAAATTGGAAAAAAAACATTTCTGTACCATACTATCCCCCCAACATTGAAATGTATTAATTTATTCTGATAATCTTCAGAACCGTGGTTTATTCCTGTATTTGGTTCAACTGTTTTTGAACTGGTTTTCGCTGTAACATTTGGTTTATTAGAATTTAACCCATTAAGCAATGTTAGGGGTTTGTATTGAAAAATCATTTACCCTGGTGTTAAGCAAGTTGACGAGGTCGGCGTTGTTCTATACTTTAATAAGAATCGGTCAATACTTAGTTGTAAAGATTTGCCGGCGTCTTTTTGATCCAACAGTGATTTTCGCAATACCTTTTTGAAGGTTTGTACCGCTCTTTCTGCACTGCCGTTAGATTGGGGGTGGTATGGAGGAGACTTAAGAGGGACTATACCATTAGATTTACAAAATTCAACAAATTCTCTGGAGCTAAATGGTGGCCCATTATCACTTACAATACTAAATGGTAACCCAAACGTTGAAAATATTGACCGAAGTTTTTCGATTACCACGGTTGCGGTTATTGTTTTAAAAGCAATAGCTTCCATCCATTTGGAATATGCATCATACAAAATCAAAATCTGTTGTCCATTTAAAGAACAGAAATCCATATGAATTCTCTCAAATGGATATGTAGCCTCTGTCCATTTCGATAGATTAGCTGGCTTTGAGTTTTGTGTAGACTGACAAAAATCACAATTATTATTGAAGCTTTCAATATCATGGTCTATATCTGGCCACAATACAACTGTTCTTGCCAAAGCTTTACTTCTAACTATTCCTATATGTTGATCATGAATTAATTCAGAACATTATTATGTAAAGTAATCGGTACCACTATTCTATCGCCGTAAAATAAACATCCATTTTCTGTAGCTAGAGATTCTTTTTTTAAATAATATTTTTGTAGCTCCCCTGTCTTTTCTGTTGGCCAATTGCCTGTTATAATAGAATTATAAATTTGTGTTATACATGCGTCATTTTTCATTGCCTCTTTTATATCTTCTACACTCAAAGGAAAAGTTAAAGTGTTCAAACTATTTATACTATCATATTCAATACCTGTATTATAACTCATTAGCAGTCTTGATAATGCATCTGCATTAGCCATATTCTTTGCCTTTTTATTTTTAATGTCATATGAATACCTTGATAAGAAAATAGCCCAACTCTGAAGACGATTATATCTTTTCTCTCACCGAAAATTGCTCGTAATGGCTGGTGATCACTATGTATAGTAAAATTAAACCCAAAAATATATTTGTGGAATTTTTTACCGCAAATATAATGGCCAGTGCCTCTCTATGAAGCTGAGAATAGTTACTTTCTGCAGCACTCAACGTGCTTGATGTAAACATCACTGGCCGTTCCACACCATCAATTACATGAGACAATATTCCCCCTACTCCATATGGACTTGTATCCGCAGACACAATGATTTTCTTTGTAGGATCATAATGTGTTAATATGTTTATGTTATTAACCAATCGCTTACTGCGCTGAAAACTGTCACTATGCTCTTTTCCCCATGACCACTTTACCTTTTCCTTTGTCAACTCATACAGGCAATGTAGTTCGCCAGACAAATTAGGAATACATTTGTTATAATAATTGATCATTCCTAAGTATGACTTCAATTGATTTTTGTTGCATGGTTCTGGAGCATTAACAACGGCCTCCACCTTTTGCGGGCTTGGCACTATACCAATTCCATTTATTCTATACCCCAAATAATCAATTTCTGATTAAAAAAATTCGCACTTTTCTAAATTTACCTTTACATTGTATTCTAACAACCCATCTAAGACCCGTAACAAATTGACTTTCAATCATCTTCAGATTTACCCCCAATTACTATATCATCAAAATAAACTTGAACATTTTCAATATTTCGTAAAATCTGATCGATTATTGAACAAAATATCTGGGGTGCTGTTTTGAGGCTAAAAACTAATCTAGTAAATTGAAATAACCCAACATGAGTGTTGATGGTGAGCAGTTCCCTAGAACGTTCTGAAACAGCCACCTGTAAATAAGCCCCCGTTAAATCTAGTTTGGTAAACACTTTCCAACCTGCCATAGATGCTAATATATCACCTATACGTGGTATTGCGCTGTGTTCCATCTCTACAAACTTGTTTACAGTTCTTTTACAATCTACGCAAAGTCGAATTTACCCATCCCCTTTATTAACAATTACCAATGGACTGGCCCAATTGCTTCTCGTTACAGGTACTAAAACACCGTCATCGCATAATCTGTTTAGTTCGTTTTCAACCTTAGCTTTCAGGCCATAAGGAACAGCATTTGCTTTGCAAAAAATAGGGTATGAATAATTTTTCAATACAATTTCCGCTTTAAAAGTTCTAATAACAGAATCGTTTGATTTAGTAAAAATCGCCTTATACTTTTCCAAAAACTTCATTTTATTTAATTTCAATCCAGAATCAGTTTTCGCCAAATTAATGTACTCAGAATCACTTTTTGCCAAATTAATGTTACAATACTCATACTCAGTAAAAAAATTTCCAACCACTAAAAATTACATCCATCCAATTTCTGCCCAGTAATAGGTAGAAGTACATTTCAGTGTTTAAAACAATTAATTTTAGATTGAAATTACAACATTTAAAATTTACCTTAACCGTAAATTCTACAAGCGTTTTAACTCTTTCCCCAGAAATTAATTTTATAGAAAGTTCATCCTTGAAAAGTTCATATTTAGAAAAATAATTGTAAAAATCTCCCTTATGAATCACGGTAACACACGCCCCTGTATCTACTTTAAATTCTATCTCAATGTTTTCAATACCTAATTTAACTTTTAAAGGTTTAATTTTAAGAGATGTTATATTATTTATATAATTACACAATTGCTCCTCTTCTTCATGTTCTTCTTCCAAACTCTTAATTTTCGGTTGTCCTCATTTTCTTCTTACAAAACTTTTGAATGTGGCCTTGCTTTCCACAATTAAAGCAAAACACATTTTTGCAAAAATGTTACTTCCCGTTACCCATATGTTTGTTGTTGCTGGCATTTGAGTTGTTGATGACTGCGCTGCTTTGCTGTTCTGACTGTTCCCTTCTTCTTGACATTCCATACCTTTTTCTTTCCAACGCATTAATGTTCTCATCTTCCTCTTTGATCAATGCTACGTTCGTTGTTGTTATTTTCACTGCATTTGCTAATTCTATTGCTTTTTGGAATTTGTGTAAATCCACTTCACTCAATAATCGTTGTTGAATTTTTTGTCACCAACACCACATACAAATTGAATTAATAAGGCTTTATCCAGAAAGTCGCCAAAATCACAATATTGAGCTTGTTGTTTTAGCACAATCACAAAATCCGCCAGTTTCTGGCCAACAGTTCTATTAGTTTTAAAGAATTTATAACACTGTGCGATAATATTTCTTTTTGGTTTTAAATGACTTTTTAATTTTGTCACCAACTCTGCATACGTATAGTCATTTTCTGTTTTAGGAGCCGTTAAAGAAACAATTACCCGGTATAATTCTGCACCACCAAAACTGCACAAAAATCCAATCTTTTCTGGGTCTTTTATGGAATTCAATTTAAAAAGATGATCCAACCTTCGAGCATAAAGATCAAAATCTTCTCCTAGTAAAAAAGGGTCTGCAGAGCCAATAAATTTCCACATTTCTAATTGATCTGCTACTTTTTCCTCATTTACTTTGTCCTCCTCCTTTATCATTTACTTTACTTTTTTTCTTGTCGCCAATGATGTGTTTGAACAAACTACGTGGTTTAAAGCTAGTTGAAGACTGATTTATTCTTATTGACATAATTGTAAACATGAACTTATAATTAAAGTAACTAAGAGAACACTAAGTGAGAACTTATTTATAAAGAGAACTTTATGTTAAATATACATCATCTTCAATCCATATAACGAGAGCTTTTTCCACTTTTTCAATTAACTCGTCTCTTGAATAAGAAGAATATTTAGTGCTTAGTTTTGTGCCTAAAATTACAGATTTTCTTATTGAAATCTCATTTTTTCAATAGCTCGAATTGTTGATTCCCCTAGTTTATATTCCTTTCCAAGTGCGGTATAGTTTGCTCCTTTTGAAATGCGATCTAAAATTTAAATTTTTGTTTCCAGGGATATCGTTTGTCTCGTTTTTTTTTATTTTTTTTCCATTGTTATATCCTAAATGATAAATAAATATTCAGCAAATAAAAAAGACACCAAAATTTACGATTTTTATAATAACTTTTGCCCAAAGTGAAATGTTTATTGAGGTTTAGCACTGATTTTAATTTAAAAGTTAAATCACTCGAATCACTCACTCACTGCACCGTAAGTAAACAAATGAACCAGCTAATAAAAAATGACAATGGCCACAACACACATGCATATTTTCTATGCACAAAAAACAACGCACCGAAAAAAGCACAAGCTATTAAAAAGGGAAATCCCCAGTTTGTTCTTTCATTAGTAACACACAACACACATACGTATCTCCTATGCATAGAAAAAACACAAAATAGAAATAACGATTAGTGATGCAAACATGATTTAATTTAAAAACGATAAAAAAGGTAAAAACATCTAAAATTTCAAAATCTGTTCGACTTAAAAAAAAAGTCGCTCATTTGAAAACCGCATAAATTTGAATCCGCATAAAAAAATCCTCATAAAACAAGACCTGAGTGTAGATAGTTCCTAAAAAACATGTTTATGTAGAATTTAGTTGCTATACTGGTATTTTTAAGCGAATTATGTACGTTAAAGTCATTCTTTATACGGGAGATAGAATCGATTATTGACCGATCCTCATTTTACAAAAACACATTGGTTCCTTAAAAAAGTATAAAAAATTGTCATCCGAGCTTTTATAAGCCAGTTATCTGCATTATAGTAATTTCTGAAGAGAACCTTATGTGGGTGCTAGGTTAACGTAGACGGATATTGCCTATTTTCAATACCAAAAAAAATTTGTTCAAAATTTCAACTCTCTAGCTCGTCCTATCGTATTTTCAACAGACAGACAGTTGGATGAACGGCTAGATCATTTATGAATCAATCAAGAACCCAATAATGCGATGTTTTACAAACGGAATGACAAATACAATACACCCCCATCTTTTTTGATGGTGGGTATAATATAGGTATACATCATTGGCGGCCAAACATGCCTTTGCGGGCAATGTGTTATTCTCACTTATACATACGTAATACAAATATTCTCAGCAACAAAACAAACTATACATAAAACAAAAACAATTTAATTTAGTCGCTCTTTTTATGAAATGATACACACAAAATATTTTCAAAAGCTATTACAAATTAATGTGTAAATACTTTTTATAGAAAGATCTGTTAGACATACATACATATGTATAATTATTTATTTTTATTTGTTCAAGCAATTAATCGCTTAAATTATAACGATTAAACGATCGACTGTTAATCATTTGAGTACCTATAAGATACATTTAATATATACACAAACTATATACATATATCAATACCAACATATGTACATACATCAACACATTTTTACGTCAAAATGTGCATCAATACATACTTTCATCAACGGATACATATAACAATACATTCCGTTATTTATTTATAATACTAATAATATGAATAACACAAATATGTACAAACTTAATTATTTTTTCGTGCAAAGCACACATATTTTCATTTATGTTCTCTTTTATATTTTGTACTACACATATGTGTTTTAAACATTCTCTTTTTGGCCACCGCGGGTTTCGATGTGTTACAAACGGAATGACAAAAACAATATACCCCCCATCTTTTTTGGTGGTGGGTATAAAAACTTTGTTTTATGAAAAACTTTTGATCAAAACATTTTATACACCACTGGGGAGGAAACATCGACTCTGACTAATGAAATTATAGATTTAGCTCATCAAATTGGAGGAGAAGGATTTGACTCGGTGAACCATGATGATTTAGAAGAACTTTTAGTTGAAGAACCATTAACCGATAACGACGTTATTACTTTAGTTGTTGGAACTGAAGAAAATGTGGATAGAAAAGAGAGTGATTCCGAAGAAATTGTTGAACACTTCACTTCAAAAAAAATTGGTGATATCCTCAGCACAGTTAATGCTTTACAAAATCAAATTCTTAATATGGATCCAGATATGGAAAGAGCATTAAACATTCAACGCGGATTTCCGGATATCAAGAATTGTATAAGAAACTTACAAATTCAAAATCTCAAAGTTTGATGACAAAATATTTTGCAAGAAAAGAAACAATTGAAACTCATAAAAATTCTTTGATCTCATCCCCTATTCACGAGATAAATTCTAGTGATAAAAATGATAATTTACCATATGATGGCAATATGATTATATCATCTAGTGATGAAAGTGACGTTGAACCAATTCCAAAACGATGCAGACAATTATTCAGTGATTCAGATTAATCATACCTATTAACAGAATTTTCTTAAAAAACGTTTCAGATATATTTTTGAATAATTTTTTGTTTTTCAGTCGCTAATGAATTAATATTATATTTTTGTTTATTTTTTTAATCCTGTTTTGTTTTTATTGTTCAAGAAAATGAAATAAATATATTTTTGTTGATTTGTTTTATGCGATTTTGTTTTGATTTTTTAATTAAAATTTGAATTTATGCGGTTTTTCAGAATTTTGGAACGAATCATTAGTTTTTATATGAAACTAGAGTATCGTTTTATGCTAATTCAATTTATGCGATTTTTTTTTTTGGAACGCATCTATCGCATAAAACGAGACCTGAGTGTACTTCGATGTGTTAAAAACGAAATGAATAAATCAATTTATATGTACAATGAGCTAGACTCTCTTGGCTATAAAACAGTCGTCTATGCTGGTGACGTTGCGGTAGCGGTGTCAGACGATCATCTCGAAACCATATCTCATAGGCTAGAAAAAGCACTAAGGATCATCAGCTCGTGGAGCGTCGAATGTGGTCTTAGTGTAAATCCTAATAAAACGGAACTTGTGCTATTCTCTAACAAATACAAGTTTCCTTTATTTCCTCTTCCTTGCCTAAACGGCGAAGTATTAAATCTCTCGGACAGCGCTAAATATCTGGGCGTTATCCTTGATAAAAAGTTATCTTGGAGTACAAACGTACTCTCTAGGGCATCTAAAGCCATCACGGCACTATATGTTTGTAGGAAGGCCATAGGAACATGCTGGGGCATTAATCCAATGAAT
>NC_060952.1:61136506-61138058 GCF_022045245.1 Lucilia cuprina | reverse complement strand
ACTTCTGGTACAAAGCATTTTTGAAACCATTCCGTAAACACTGAAGTTGTCACCCATGCTTTAGAATTTGCCATCCAATGAACTGGTAAACAAGTTAAATCCTTACCTACTACTTACTACTAGCGGCTTTAAAATTTTATCTCCTGAAGCATTACTGCATAGTAGAAATGTTACTCTTTCCTTGCAAGCTTTAAATCCACTGGCTCGTTTTTCGGATTTCGCAATGTAGGTGCGACTTGGCATATTTTTCCAAAACAGACCAGTTTCATCAGCATTAAATACCTGATCTGGGCAATATCCCCCGTCTTCAATAATTTTTTAAATTTGTCTGGGTAAGCTGCGCAAACGCTCTCATTTGCTGAAACTGCTTCACCTCTAATTTGAATGTTATGGAGGTTATTTCTTTTAATAAATCTTGTCATCCACCCTTTACTTGCTATAAAATCCTTTGGCGTAGAAGTTGACGGTTCAGAATATTTAATTGTCTCATAAAATTTTAAAGCCTTTTCTGTGATCATATATCCGCTAACAGGAATTTTTTTTCGTTAAGTCTTCAATCCATATAACGAGAGCTTTTTCCACTTTTTCAATTAACTCGTCTCTTGAATAAGAAGAATATTTAGTGCTTAGTTTTGTACCTAAAATTGAAATCTCATTTTTTTTAATAGCTCGAATTGTTGATTCCCCTAGTTTATATTCCTTTCCAAGTGCGGTATATTTTGCTCCTTTTGAAATGCGATCTAAAACTTCAATTTTTGTTTCCAGGGATATCGTTTGTCTCGTTTTTTTTTAAAAAAATTTTAAATCACTCGAATCACTCACTCACTGCACAACACACATGCATATTTTCTATGCACAAAAAACAACGCACCGAAAAAAGCACAAGCTATTAAAAAGGGAAATCCCCAGTTTGTTCTTTCATTAGTAACACACAACACACATACATACGTATCTCCTATGCATAGAAAAAACACAAAATGAACTATAACGATTAGTGATGCAAACATGATTTAATTTAAAAACGGTAAAAAAGCTAAAAACATCTAAAATTTCAAAATCTGTTAGAATTCAAAAAAAAAAAATCGTTCATTTGAAAACCGCATAAATTTGAATCCGCATAAAACGAGACCTAAGTGTATTGGTAATGGACCCAAAAAGTATACACATTCTGTGTCTGTAAGTTTAAAAAAAACGCGAGTTAGAAGAGCTGAAAATATGGACAAAAAATGAGACAAGAACACCTAATAAGTAGAAGGTCCTCCGAAAAAAATTAGTATCAATACATACAATATATTGATGGTGGGTATTTCATTTTTGAACAGTCGAATACATATTTTATTTATCAAGATTTTGCATTTCAAACATTCTACAAGTCTGAGTAATACCGTAAAACATACATAAAATTTTCAATAAATAATACGAGTATGTTATGTTCCAAAACTAATATATATTTATGTAAAATTCCAATTTTTTTCAATGAAAAAATTCTAAATTGATGTTCGAATAATTGAATTGGGTTCTGTTCTAATTATTAGTTCGCATGGAACAGTAT
>NC_060952.1:61119641-61136406 GCF_022045245.1 Lucilia cuprina | reverse complement strand
TATAAATATATTTCTCTAATTTTAAATCTTTTGAATCTCTTCTTTAATATAATATCTGTAAATGTCAGAAGCATATTTTCAATTGATAAATTTAGAATTAAACCTTTAGTAAATATGTTGCCACGCCTACCTCAGATAATTGCTGTACAAGAAACCTGGTTTGTAAAAAACTTGATTCAATTATATAACATTGACGATTACAAGGCAGTTCATTGCTGCCGATCAATTTATGTACACAAAAGCATCGAATTTAACATTAAATTGTGTGAAAACACGGATTTTATTGAGAATACAGCCCTGTTGTTAAAGGAACCTAAATTAAGTGGTCAAAACATAATGTTCATTTCGTTTTATAGATCGTAAGACACTTACAAATAATTCCTTATCTAAATTAGATAATTTATTTCGTTGTTATGGTCGTAATCCTTGCATTGTTGTTGGTGACGCAAATATTGACAATTTAGATGTTATTTCGTTTTTCGAAGAGCTAATTATTGTACTGGCGATGTATGATTTTTTAAACTGTCATAATATGATTACATGCGCTAATATTGGAACATCTATTGACCACGATTACTGTAATATACATAAATCGTTATATATAGACAGTGTCGAGTGCAAAATATCAGATCATAATCTTATTTCAATAAAAATTGGTATTAAATCCAAAGATTAAGCTATTGAAGAACAAGTTCGTCTATTTTATGATCATAATGGTGTGAAAAACTATATTCAGGCAAATTTGCCCATAATAATCCCAACAGATGACCCCACAGTAGATACATCGATGCTTCTTACGTGTATTTGTAAAGCTATTGATCATTTTACAATTGAAAAGAAGATAATAATCAGTTGTGGAAATTTTTTTGATCAATGGAATGGAATTCAAGTAGAACAAAGCATTAATAAAAATTTTCATCTAAAAAATGCGCATTAACGGCAATGTAATGTTGTGATGCAAAATTGATTTCCTTTTTCTATAACTTCTTTCATTTTTGGTTTACATTCTTCGTATAACGCTGCAATTGTTGTTTTCGAAATTGAGTGTCTACTTGGGAGCTGATATGCAAAAACAGAGGCCCTAAATCCCAAATCATTGACAATACTGAAAGGTTGGAAATCGGATATAAACAAGTTTAACAAGCTTCTGTCAATCTGAAAGGCTTTTTTGTTAGTTTTGATTTTCGAAGCATTGTTGATAATTTTGATTGACGTAAACAGCTTGATGAGACATGTCTTGCAGCTTGATGTTTGCTTCCAACGGATTGATTCTTTTTTGAATATGATGACGTTTGACTAATTTTATTTGATGAAGATTTATCTGCAGTATTTTTAATTAATGTTGTCGACTCCAATACAGACATTTCTAAGTCGTCATCTAAATTCAACATCTCTATAACTTGCGCCTATTAAATAATTTATATTTATTGTCAATAAATAATAAAAATATATAATACAAATTACAATTACAGAAAGGTGGTGTCATCAAAGTTATTATTAATGTATTTTTTTATATGAAGTATGACAATAAAGTTTCAGAGAAAGTTCATATACATATAAAAGACAAAAGTAAATAATCAGCATCCTCTAATAGTAATTTTGGCTCGCTCAAAATAAAACAAGTAAGAAGTTATAGTCGGGCGAGCCTGTAACGAATAAAATGTAATTTAGTTTTCATAATAAAGCATATAAGTTGAATTGCACCTTGCCTCAGATATACATAAGCCATTTATTGGTTAATAAAACTGAATATTTATGTAAAATTTTGATGGGGGCTTTTTATAGGGGCTAGGGTCAAATGAGGCCCAATAATTATAAAGTTCATCAGGGTCATCAAGGCTAGTAACTTGGTTTTGCAGCTTTTTGTCGAGATACGAGTACATTAAACGTAATTATGAACGTAAAAGCGCTAAATCGACTCAGAAAATGATTCTGAGCCAATTGGTACACTTTAAGGTGGATATAGGACAAATATTATTGTGCGTTACAAACATCAGCACAAATCCAATATACCCTCCCCACTAAAGGTGTAGGGTATAATGAAATAAATTTGAGTATGTAACAAATTTGAAAGAACGACATTATTAGTAACTGTTATTTGATAATTGCAGTCGCAGTAGTTACCAGTGATTTATTTACCAATCACTGTGATTAAATAACAGTCGTGTAAATATCTATACATATATACATGAAACAGTGGTCAAAGCGTATATAGAACGGAATGCACCACTAATATCTGAGTTTGTGCGTATAAATAAGCTTATTTTAAATCCTAACAAGTAAGAGTGTTATATTCGACTATGCCGAATCTTATATACCCACCATCAGATCACTGCCATATAAATAAACTTGATATATTGAATACTTTATTATTATATATCGATAATAATCAGAGTAATATTTGAAATAGTTCTCTTAAAGGGGGTTCAACTATTGACAGTGAAGATTTCGGATTCGACGGTAGGAAGATTTTAATTCCTTATTTATTTAAAATTTTATAGTTCCACTTATATTTTAAAGCCAGTAATGAACATTAAAGTCATTTTCTTAAAGGGACCTTATACAAGGTTAATTATGGACTGATCCTCGTAAAATATGGTAGAGAGATTTTAGCTTAAAATTAGTTTATGTCGAATAGCTTTGGGGTATTCGTATTATCAGCCAATTCAAGTAATTTCCTTAAGGTTACCTTATATGGGGGGTAAGACTATGTATGAACCGATTATTCTTAAATCTCGTAGAACGATTTTTATAATTTCCAACCAGTAATGAGCGCTATGGTAATTTTCGGTGGGGTAATTATGGACTGATCCTCGTAAAAATTGGTAGAGAGATTTCGGTTCCTATAGAACTTATAATGGTGGAGAGATATTGGCTCGCATGAAACTTATGTGTGTCGAATTTCATCGCTATATTCGCATTTTTAAGCCAGTAATAAGCTTTTTATTAATTTTGTAAAGGGGACCTTATATGGGGGGTATTGCCAAATATGGTCCTAAATTCATAATTTTATTTCAGACGTCAAAAAACTGACCTATGCGAAATTTTATGGTATTTGCTTCACAAACAACGAATTTGTGAATGTTTGAAACTCTTTATACAATATTATCTTTTTTCTTATTGCGGTTTAAGTAAATATAAAGCAACATTAATTATCTAAATACCCTATATGCCTACAAAAAGTCTACTTATTTAAAATCTTTACAACGAATGAAAAATAAAGCTTTAGAAATTGTATCAAATCTGCCATTAATGCACTCATCAATATTGTTATATCGTGATATTTTCCATCAGTTTTACCTATTTATGGTGTAAATATTAGAGTATTCAATTATTTGGGTTTTTGTCTTATTCGGTTTATTCGACAAATAATTATTTTGGATTTTAAGTTGGTCGGTCAATAATCGGATAATTCAAAATTAATCGGTTAATCGAATAAGAGGCAAGTGTATGTTGTTTTAATAGTTATTTATTTTCTACAATATTTTTCTTCCAATAACAAACAAACTTATAATTTTCCACTACTTTAAATTCAATTCTTTTAATTTTTTTCTCAAAAATTACAAATTATTTATTTTAACGTGAAATCCTCTTCTACAAAAAGAAATTAAGTTTATTAAATTTATATTTTTGAGATTTATCAACGAGTTTCAGAATTCATACGTTCCAATGATCTAGTGTATAACTACGCATTGCTGAAGAACTTATTAGAAATTCTATAGAAACTGTTCCTCAAAACTGGATGTAGAAGTAAAGGCGATATCATTATTTTCAAGATTTCTTTTCAGAAATCTGAAATGATTCTGCATGAACCCATTCTATGAAGTAGATAAATCAGAACAACTTATTACAAAGTTTCTGAAGAATTGTTATAAAAATCATACAATAAATATTATAAAAAAGTAATTATAAAAGAACAGAATGTAAATTTATTATAAAAATATTGAATATTGTATAAGATATACAGAAATTTTATTGTTTTATAATAAGTTTTTGTTAATCGGTTATTTGATATAAATTATTCGGTTTATTTGTTATTTGAAATTCGGCAATTTTCATTTATTCGAGCGATTAATCGTCAAAAATTGATCGGTTAACCGATCGACGATTAATCGTTTGAATAAGATTTTTCGACTATTTTCGATTTTTATAGACTTTTTGTCGACTTTACGACTTTTTGATTTTTTTTTTTCGAATTTTATTTCCAAGTCAACTTTTCGACTTTTTTCACAGTCGATAGTCGAGTTATCGACTTTTTTGGAACAAAATAGTCGACTTCGACTTTTTTTAAGATTTTCTTTCGAAGTGTTTGTGAATAAAAACAATTTATGTTACCACACAATTTATGTGTGGTAACATAAATTGCTCACATAGTTGTATAAAATCGGTCGAAATAATAATACAACTTTTTTATTGTATTATTTTTCTTAAATTATTACATTTTAAATTGTAGATTGTATTTATAAGAAAATGATAATATTTTTCATGCACTCTATTTTGTTAAAATGTAAAATTCTTTATTTTTTCGATTTTCATAAATTAGTTTACTACAAAAAAATGTCACTCTGCACCTAGAATTTGAAATAAGAAAAACAAAAAATGAAATTTATATAATTAAAAAAATAATTTTGTTATTTGTGAAAAAGAAAATATATTAATAATTGTAAAAAAATAAATAATGAGTGTTTGTGTTATAAAATTTTGACCGAATCGTTTTTATGTGTAAATTTTGGTGATAGATATATAAGTTTGTCATTCCGTGTGTAACACCAAAAAATATTCATCTGAGACCCAACAAAGTATATATTCTGGGTCCTTGTGAAATTCTGAGTCGATTAAACTATGTCCGTCTGTCTGTCTGTCTGTCTGTCTGTGTAAAACACGCTCACGTTAAAACTAAGCCAAGGAGATCAACCAAATTCACCGAAAATATTTATTGTTATCCTAATCAGTTTGGAATTGAAAATCAGCAAAATCGGTTCACGGGAAAAATAATGAATCAAAACTTAAAACAACCTCGAAAAATTAAGCATTTTTTACACATTCTGATGTAATTTTCTCGAAAACTATGCAAGATAATTGCATAATAATCTCCACACATTCGTTTCTACATAGGAGCGGAAAATCGTCTGAATCGGTCTAAAATTTCATATACCTTCCATACAAAAGTACATATTCCCGGAAAATGGGTTTTTTGTTAATAACTTCCGTCGCAACGTCGATATCTTCACAAAATTTTACAAATTAAAATCGTATGTCAATAGAATTTATTCAGAGGAACAGTTTTTTGGATAGGTCCATAATTTGACATAGCTCCCCTACAAGGTCCCCTCCCGAAAATTACTTAAACGCACATAATTCATTACTAAATTAAGATATCCATATAAAATTTGGTACAAGTATTGCTCTCACATTAAGAAATATTACTATGAAATTTTTTTCGGATCTGTCCATAATTGGTCATTGCTCCCATACAAGGTCCCTTCCCAAAAATCACTTAAACGCGCATAACTCATTCCCAAATTTTGATATCACTATAAAATTTAGTACAAGTATTGCCCTTATATACAGAAATGTTACAATGAAAGGTTTTTTGGATCGGTCCGTAATTTGTTCATAGCTCCCATAACGTGCGTAACACATTATTAAATTAAGATATCCATATACAATTTGGCACAAGTATTGCTCATATACAGAGAAATCATGTGAAATTTTTTCCTATCGGTCCATAATTGATAATATCTCCCATCCCTTTTGGAAAAACACTTAAATGCACATAACTCATTACCAAATAGTGATTTTGCATAAATACTATTTTTGTACACATAAATGTTATTTCAAAAAATTTTTCACGATCGGTCCATCTTTGGTCATAGCTCCCATACAAGGTTCCCTCCCGAAAATCAGAGAAAACGCACTTCATAACCTTCAGTCCAGACATGAATTTCGACACTTGCTCATTGAAAAAAATCATTATTTACGAGCCCTTCACTGGATTAATGGAGAATGTTTCATTAGTGTTATGCATGTTCATTTTTGACTTCACTGTGAAACTATTTGATTGATCAAATTAAATTTGATATTTGTTCCATGAATATGTTTCATTAACGCCATGAAGCATTTTCATTTCAATAGTGAAACTATTTCATTGACAAAATGAAATTATATTTTAATTTAATGAATATATTTCATAAACGTCATGAAGTAATTACGTTGCAAAAAATATCTTATTTCATTAAAATCATGTAATTCTTGCGCTAACTGAACAACTTAGTTGCATTAGTAAAATGATTATGAATTACTAATTTTCCCACATTTTATGAAACTATATCATAATATTATGATATATATTTCATTGTTTTTATGAAATTGTTTCCTATTCAAAACTTTTAAATAAAAATATATATTTTTTTAATTTACATAAATATATATTTTTTTAATTTACGTAAAAAATTAAATTTAATAATAAAAAAGACAATTCATTAGTTAAATGCACGAATTTTCTCTTAGTGCATACATTTAGCAAAAATATTGCTCTTTTATACATAAATTCACTATTAAATTGTTTTACGATCGGTCCATATTTGGTCTCAGCCCTCATACTAGGTCCAGAAAATCACTTAGATTCACAATATTTATTACCAAATATAGCTATTGATACAAAATTTTGGACAAATTTAAGTTTTGTATACAAAAATTCTATTTCAAGATTTTTTCACGATTGGTTCATAACATGGGTGAGGTCGGTCCCATACAAGGTTCTCTTCAGAAAAACACTTAAACACACATTACTTGTTACTAAATTACGATACAAAATTTGACTGAAATATAGATTTTATGAACGGAAATTTAGCTTAAAGAATCTTTTATGATCGGTCTATAATTGGTCATATCTCTCATATTAGTTCCAGCCCCTTAAAACGCTTTAACCGTATTTAACTAATTGTATTTTCAATTTGTGTAGAACAAAATTATATATGTATTTTGAAAATCGTTAAATCTTTCACACACATGCATATTGCTTAACATCGCTAAGCGAAATAAAAATATAAAGAAAAAGGCGTTTGTAATGTTCAATAAATCTTGGAATTGTAGTAGATTTAAATCTTTGGATTTTCTATTTAAGACATGAGAAAACTCATTTTACAAATACTTGATAAATTAGAAATGTATTAATATTAAAGTAGCTGGTGGAGGGTATTTAAGATTCGGCCCAGCCGAATATAACACTCAGATTTTTTTGTGGTAAAGTTTGAGTTGGCAATATATGTGTATTATCTATGATATAAAACTTGCACAGAGAATTTCAATTTTTAAAGATTACTTAGATCGGGTTTTTGAGTTGGCAATCCATATCCATATAATCAGATCCATATAATAATCCAATGCCATATAATAATCAGATTATTTAATCTAAAAATAAATTGATTCAGATGTAAATCCCCTTTGATATTTTTAAGTACAAGATTAAAATTCGCAATGTTGCCATATAAAACAACAGAAAACGTCACACAGTGGTATAGGAAAAAAAAAAGAGGGAAATAATTCGGTAACTTCTAAACGGTTAATCCGATTTTAATGAAATTTGGTATGCACAAAAAGGAGGTGTTGTCGAGTTTAGGTTTTGAATTTGGACCTTATAGGCCAACCAGGGGCCCGGCGGGGGGTCCTCAAATTAGGACACCTCGGCTATGTTAAATTTTTAAAACGATCTTATTTCTTCATTTGAGTTCCGATTTAAAAAAAATTTCGTATATAGAATCTTCTCATCGAGCACTATAAAAAATGTCGTCGTAGCAGTAAATTATCTCTTATAGTTTAGGAGATATTCGCATTTGAAAATTAAAATTTTAAAATTTTTACCGTCCTTACTTTAGTTTTTTGATAATAGCGGGTCCAAATATTCCCGATTTTCGCCATTTTTTTTTTATTCGCTTAACAACAAGTCTATATATCAAGCAGTGAAAGAATTATGTAAAAATCATGACTGAGTCCAAAGTTATAGGCATTTTAATTTAAAAAATTAAAAAAAGGCGATTTTTTGCCATTTTTTTGGGGAAAAAAGTATCTTTTTCTTTTTAAGTTATCTAAAAAGTTTCTAAGAAGATGTATATAGAATTTATACTTTTTGAAAAGCTGACTTTACATAAAATACGATAAATGAAACAAAACCTAAAAATTTTTGATACCGAGGGGACCAGGTCCATCCAAAAAACCCTATTTTTTTTATAGAAAATTCAATTTTGAGCAAAAATTCTCAAATCGCATAGTCGATATCAAATTATAGTGACCTGTTTTATATGACCCAATATGTTCTTAATCATTTTGTAACGGGTTTCGATAACCCCGCCCCTGGTATGGATATAATAGGCAAAAAACCAAAAAATCCCATTTTTGGGATTTTTTAAAACTTTTTTGGGAATTCCGGGATTTCTAATAAGAAAATTCGAACTTTTTATTTAATTTTAGATTTTGAGTAAAAAAATCTACCTAACTGTAAAATTTCATCAAAAAATATTCATAAATAAAATTTTTATTGCAATTTGAAAAATTTGTATCTTCGCAAAAACTGAATAAAAACATTTTTTAATTTTTTTTAAAAAAGTATTCCGCGAATTTTTTAATTTTCAAAATTATATACAGTTTTGAAAAATAGACAAAATTACCTTTCCATTGATATATAACATGCCTACCTAATGTTTTTTAAGTGACAAATTAATTAGGGAAAACTCAACATCTTTTAGAGAATTTACCTAGTACTATTATTTTCATCCATACATTTGTTAGGCATGTTTTACTACCTAAATTTTTATGAATTTTTACAGCCACTTTTTACGATTAATCTTTATTCTTTATCCCTAAAAAAATTAACAAGTATTTATTTTATATAAAAATAGTCTTTATTTATTTTTTTTATAAATTAATATAATTTTGTAAAATAATCGGTATCACAGTAGTCCATATCTAAAAGATAAAGTAAATCTTTAAATTCATGAATATTTTCAAATGCTAACGTTTTGTAGCAAATCCAACGTTTCCTTATAGTAGATAAAACAGGATCAGAAGATAGAATCAGATTATTAAAAATATCTTCATTTTGAGACTGCCTAGAACACTTCCTTGAGCTAAACTGATGAATATGCTTAAAGTCTCTATTCCTCGATTCTTGGGGTTCTTCTGTAAGCTCTCCTAAAGGCAGAATATTATGTTCTATGATGACCTTTCCATGACATAATATCTTGTGAACTGTAGGTGTCATTTCTTTCCAGGGATATAATTCCAAAAGTAATTTAGAAACTTTTGTAGAATACTCTCCAAATTTTGTTGCGTTCACTTTATGCTTGCTATTTATCGCCATTAGAATAATATTGACCTTTTGCAGTAAATCCATACTAATTCCGGTTATTTCGGAAGTAGTTTCAAAATGTTAAAAAAACGTCAAGCGGTATTACCATCGTTTGTGCTTCCATATCCTGTGAGTGGTTTATCAATATTTAATCCCATCCGCTTTTTAAATTCCTCTTGAATTCTTCGTTTCTCACTGGCTCTCATTTCCATTAACTCCTTATTGTTATTTGCACTTTTGTTTGCATTTTCCGGTATGCTTCTGTACTTTAAATCATATGCTAAATGTAGAAAATGTTCCAGAAATCGTATGCGAGCATGTAGGGGGGATATTCCAAATTGTAATGTTTCCTCATTTATTGATCTTTGCTTGGAAATATTCGAAAATTCTGATTTTTTATCACCACATATGTAGCAGTACCAAGTAGATGATGTTCCTGTAATGGCATTTCCAACTTTCCCATCAATCATTGTAAGTTTTAAATCATAGGACATGTTAAACGAATAATTTTCTATTTCGATTGTTATAGGTTCCAAGTTTTTAATTTCTGCTTCAATACGATTTATCAAATCTTGCGTTGTTGTTTTGGATTCCTTATATACTCAAAGCTTATTGGCCTACAAAAAGCTTTGGATCCTGGAGTCGAATTCTTCCAAATATCATCGAAACTGGTTGATGGAGAATCGCTGTCAGCATACTTTCGAATTCTTAATGGAACTAGCGATGCCATAAATACACTTTTATACTCGGAAGATGATTCACTTGTGTTGATTTGTTTATATTCCGAGAGTGCTGATAATCCATCACATCCCCACTTACAAATGAGTTGAAGATCACAAGAATTTATTTTTTTTAGTTGGTCTGAAGAAAAGTCAGAAGCAATCCTTAAAGCAGTATTTTCGAGTAGAGCGCCGAGTCCAATAACAGCCTTCCGATCAGTTATTTCAATAGGAGGTGGTATAATGCTTTTCTTCTTTTCATTTATTTTGTCATATGATGGTAAAACATCCACTCCTTTTTCAGATAGCGCCTTTCTTAACGTTATGTAGTTATCACGACTTAATCCCAGCTGCAACATAAGCGCAATAGCTTCTTCCTCAGTGAACGTTGTATCAGATGATGGTGTGGGTATACTCTTTACAATTCTTTTCAGTCGTCTTGGTGATGCGGTTGGAAGAATATTTGCAATTTTTATGGCATCCAAAGGCTGTTTTTCTTTTCTTAACATTGCATTAAAAGTGTCCGAAACTTCTTCGTTAGATAAGGTTTCTAGTGAAGTTGATAACCTTTTCCTCTTAGATTTTCAGCTCAAATCCTCATACTGCTTACAGGGAGCACCAACAGTTGATACGCAAATAGCAACTTCTACACATTCATCCAGCCAATCAGAAAATTTCGATCGAAATTTAGCAATGGAATACCGAACACTCTTCAGTTTTATATCAACTGATTTTATAAAATTTTCAATTTTACATATATCAGTTTTATCCACCTTATTTTTATGTGCAGTTTCAATATATTTCAATAAGAAGTTCACTTTATCTTGAAAAGGAGCTGAAGAGTGTTCAAATAAAATGGAGCACAAATCATTTTTTTTTAGTACGATCGCCATGGTTAGAAAATTACAAATAATTACAAACAGATATAAACCTGTCTTATATATTAATAACAGGTACTTAAATTAAATTATTTTTTAAAGGGTTATGATATTCTACCTAATATGTCTAACGTATCCTTATGTAATGAATTTTTCCTCAATAGGTCACTTTAATAAGCTACCTATTAAAGTGACCTATAGGGGTAAAAATCATTACAGTTTAAAAAATAATACCTGAAAATTTTTTAATATATGTAACAAATTTAAGAGTTAACGTTATGGATGAAAATAATAGTGCTAGGTAAATTTTCTAAAAGATGTTGAGTTTTCCCTAATTAATTTGTCACTTAAAAAACATTAGGTAGGCATGTTATATATCAATGGAAAGGTAATTTTGTCTATTTTTCAAAACTGTATATAATTCGCGGAATACTTTTTTTAAAAAAATTAAAAATGTTTTTTATTCAGTTTTTGCGAAGATACAAATTTTTCAAATTGCAATAAAAATTTTATTTATGAATATTTTTTGATGAAATTTTACAGTTAGGTAGATTTTTTTACTCAAAATCTAAAATTAAATAAAAAGTTCGAATTTTCTTATTAGAAATCCCGGAATTCCCAAAAAAGTTTTAAAAAATCCCAAAAATGGGATTTTTTGGTTTTTGTCCTATTATATCCATACCAGGGGCGGGGTTATCGAAACCCGTTACAAAATGATAAAGAACATATTGGGTCATATAAAACAGGTCACTATAATTTGATATCGACTATGCGATTTGAGAATTTTTGCTCAAAATTGAATTTTCTATAAAAAAATAGGGTTTTTTGGATGGACCTGGTCCCCTCGGTATCAAAAATTTTTAGGTTTTGTTTCATTTATCGTATTTTATGTAAAGTCAGCTTTTCAAAAAGTATAAATTCTATATACATCTTCTTAGAAACTTTTTAGATAACTTAAAAAGAAAAAGATACTTTTTTCCCCAAAAAATGGCAAAAAATCGCCTTTTTTTAATTTTTTAAATTAAAATGCCTATAACTTTGGACTCAGTCATGATTTTTACATAATTCTTTCACTGCTTGATATATAGACTTGTTGTTAAGCGAATAAAAAAAAAATGGCGAAAATCGGGAATATTTGGACCCGCTATTATCAAAAAACTAAAGTAAGGACGGTAAAAATTTTAAAATTTTAATTTTCAAATGCGAATATCTCCTAAACTATAAGAGATAATTTACTGCTACGACATTTTTTATAGTGCTCGATGAGAAGATTCTATATACGAAATTTTTTTTAAATCGGAACTCAAATGAAGAAATAAGATCGTTTTAAAAATTTAACATAGCCGAGGTGTCCTAATTTGAGGACCCCCCGCCGGGCCCCTGGTTGGCCTATAAGGTCCAAATTCAAAACCTAAACTCGACAACACCTCCTTTTTGTGCATACCAAATTTCATTAAAATCGGATTAACCGTTTAGAAGTTACCGAATTATTTCCCTCTTTTTTTTTTCCTATACCACTGTGCGTCACTGTTTGTTATCAAAACAATGCATGATTTATAAAAAGAAAAAGGCAATTGCAAATGTAATATAAAAATTAATGAAAAATTAAATTTAAAACAAAAAATATATTTTGAAGCCCAAATAACTAATACTAATCGATAAATCAAACATTTTAATGATTATTTTAATACAAATTTGTATTTTTTTTTGCATCAGCTGTTTACACTTTTGCTTTTCTTGCTCAAGTTTAAACCACCTCCATTCGGTTCATAAACTAGTAAACAAAATTAGCTGATTGAGTATTCAAAAACAAGTTTCGAAGATTAATTTTAAGATTGGCCCTTAAATGTTATTTATCAGATAATATTGAAGAACTTCTAATCTTCCGTTTGTAATTTCTATAATATAATTTTGCGACCCCATAAAGTATATATATTCTGGATCCTTATAGGTAGCGGAGTTGATTAAGCTATGTCCGTCTGTCTGTCTATCCGTCTGTGTGTTTGTTGAAATCAGTTTTTAGAGGACCCCAGATATCGGCGAGATCCGAATCTTCAATAATTCTGTTAGACATGCTTTCAAGAAGATCGCTATTTAAAATCAGCAAAATCGGTCGGTAAATAACGGAGATATGAACAAAAATCCAAGACAACCTCTGAAAATTTCATCAAAAATGTCATATTTTTCATGCTTTGTTAAATAAGAAACAACAACACTGCATATTAGAAAAATATGTACACGTGTGTGTCGATGTATTTGGTTTTTCAGCTGTATATTTCGTTTTGTATGTTTGGATGCTGTTGGCGTCATTGAGTTGTGTATTTTGTTTTTGTGAATTCTGTTCGTATATTTGGATGTAGGTTGGTTTTATTGCGTTGTTTATTTTGTTTTTCTGTGTTTTTCGTTATGTATGTTTAGATGTTTGTTGGTTTAGATGCCTTGTGTATTTTGTTTTTTATTTCGTTTAGCGTTGTTGTGGTTTATTTTGTTTTGCTCTTGGCGTAATATTAATGTAGTCGGAAAAAAATTAAAAACTAATATGTTTAAAATACACTATGGTGAAGGGTATATATATTACTTGTTTCTTGTAAATATTATTTTTTTGCCAACTTGCTTCTTTCAATGCCGTTTAGACTCTGAGGCTTTAAAATTGTAACTTATATAAATGATGATAATAAATCCGTGGAAGGATAATCCGTAATTGTCTGTTATCTGAAAATCCAAAATATTCCCCTGATGAAGCGCATACTGTCGCCTAGGTTGCAGTCTGCAATCTATCTTTCGATAGATTGCAACTTTTTGATATTATGAGGCCGGCTTACAATTTACAAAGTCAATTTTGCTAATGTAAGCTGTATACACTTATTGAATGACTATAGATCATATTTAATTGCGCGATATATATGTAAAGAATTACATGGTCGCAAAGTTTTGAAACCAAATTTATACAATTTTACAAATTTTTTTAGATAAAATATTTGCGGCTCTTAGGTTATGCAAAATGTATAAATGAGAAAAAGGAGACATTTTAATTACGCGTCGTTTGATGTATATCTCTAAAATGTGCTCTAGAAGGTTCTTCTGCGGGAGAAGCTTAAATATTGGAAAAACTAACGTAAAAGTTTCGAAAAAAGGGCTTTTTTGCGAACAGCGTAACTAACAGCGTAACTTTAATATACCGAAAATATCGCATGATCGAAATACTTTTAAATTTTACATGTTGAAATCATACAGCCGCTATAAAATATTAGCATGAAAATACAAAAAAATGCGAAATTTTAATTTTTTTCTTTAGAGAATTTTCGCATTATAAACAAATTTTAAATTCTGAATTTTTTCAATAATCATTCTTTATATAGAAAGCACTGGTTTTCATCAAAAAATGTAATCAAGGCCTTTCGTGGACTGAATACACCGCGTTTCTTTCCAACATAAATCGATAAAGCACACCTAAGCCGCTAGTTTAAATTGGGGGCATTAAAAATAAAAAAATACCTAAACCGCTATTTAAAATTGCTAACACTTAACATTAATCGGTAGCTGACAATGATGCTTATACCAAACTCTATAAGCCGTTAGAAAAAAGTACGATTTTGATTAAAAAAAATTCGGTCACGTGTATTAAATTTATTTCCGAACTTTATATAGGTTTTCATTTTAACGGTTTTTATATTATATAATCATTTGAATTCAGAAATGGATGCAGAAGATAATTATAAACAAGCAGTTATTGGCTAACCACAAAAATATTTGTATAAAAGTTTATCGTGTGCAGAAAACGCAGTGTTTTTCTTTTAAGAGAAACATCTAAAGTACACCCTTCCCGTTAATTAAAATTAAAAAATCTATAAGCCTTTCAAAAAATTAAAACCAGTTTGGTTAATGCAATTATAAAACAAGTAAAAGTGCTATATTCGGCTGTGCGAATCTTATATACCCTTCACTATAGTGTATTTTAAACATATTATTATTACACCAAAAGCAAAACAAAATGAACAACAACAACGTTAAACGAAATAAAAAACAACCTACATTCAAATATACGAACAGAATTCACAAAAAGAAAACAAAAACAAAATACACAACCAACACAGCCAACAGCATCCAAACATACAAAACAAAATCCACAGCTGACCAAATACATCTACACACACGTGTACAGCTTTTTCCAATATACAGTGTTGTTGTTGCTTATTTAACAAAGCATGAAAAAATATTACATATTTTGATGAAATTTTCAGAGGTTGTCTCTAAGTTTTGCTCATATCTCCGTTATTTACCGATCGATTTTACAGATTTTAAATGGCGATCTTCTTAAAAGCATGTCTAACAGAATTATTAAAAATTCGGATCTCGCCGATATCTGGCGTCCCCTAAAACTGATTTCAACAGGCAGACAGACGGACATGGCTTAATCGACTCCGCTATCTATAAGAATCCAGAATATATATACTTTATAGGGTCGGAAAATTATATTATAGAAATTACAAACGGAAAGTCAAACTTATATATACCCTTCCCACGAAAGTGAAGGGTATAAAAATGCACTTGAATATATGCATAAGTAACATAAATGCATAATTTTTTTAGTTAATGATTGTAAATGAATGTATTAATTCATCATGTTAAATAGTTTATAAAAAATGTGTACTTAGTTTTATAAAAAATATTTTTGGAAGAGGTTGAAAAAACTTTTAAAAGGTGAATTTATCCACGAATATTTAAAATATTTGGGTTAAATTGATTTGTATTTTGGATTCTTCATTATGAGTAATATTTATTTATTTATTTAATTTACAAGTTCAAAAACCAAGCCCTTGGGGCCAAATATGGCTTACATACTACTCCATAACAATACTTTCCAAAGTTATTTAAATAATGTAAATTGTGACAGAATAATAAAAGTTAAAGTGTGATATACATATATAAATTATAAAATAATTGTTGAAACGAATGTAGCGATAACAAAAAAAATATTATTTTTGATTAATGAATTATGAATTATAATAATTAAGCATTATGTTCATTAAAATGTTTAAATATTTTTTTCTTAAAAATCTGATTAGAGTAAGAAAAATTTTTAATTTCCCTAGGTAGCGTATTCCACACTCTCGAAACTCTCACTTGAAATGACTTTTCATATACTGCAGATGCAATGTGGGGAAATATTAATTGAGGATTCCTCAACAATTTAGAAAATTTAAAAGTGTCAGCGATGTATATAGGACAATTATTCTTGATAATCTTATAAAAGAGTAATAAAATTCTTGTATCTACTAAATTTTCAAATGGAAACCCGATAAATCTTGACACATATTCAGATATGTGATCCCTCACTCGCAATCTGTAAACATACCTAACAATACGGTTAAATGTTGAGTGTAGTCGTCTAAACGTTAGTGCATTAGTACCACTACAAATCTCGATGCCGTAAAGCAAAAAGGAACATTAGGAGAGAGCTAGCCTCAAGGTGCAATTTACACGGGCACATACATAATCTATGTGTTTTGAAAAATTTAACATATCATCTATAATAATTCCTAAACACTTCATATCAGATACAAAATTCAGTCCTACACCACCCAACTGTATATTCAACTCATTGGAGTTAAATCCAAAACAAATAGCTTTTGTTTTATGAGGGTTTATTTCAAATCCATTTCCACTCATCCAACCTATAACATTATCATGGTAGAACTGAATATTGGCTTTCAAGACATCAATAAAATATCTTTCAGCGGTAAATAACATTTGAATATCATCTGCGTATGAAAAAATTTTAACGGAGTTATCATCTACTATATTCAATAAATCATTTAGAT